>NC_133116.1:13110849-13410849 GCF_022965805.1 Primulina eburnea
TGATAACACTATTTTTGGGTCCACTAACCCCAAATTATGCGAGAAGTTTGCTAAGTTAATGCATGAGAAATTTGAAATGAGCATGATGGGTGAACTGACATTCTTTCTTGGATTACAAGTGAAGCAACTGGAGTCGGGTATTTTCATTAGTCAAACTAAATACACAAAGGAATTACTGAAGAAGTTTGACATGGAATCATGTTCAGCTGCAAGTACTCCCATGAGCTCATCAGTAAAACTGGATACTGATCAAGGGAGAATATCTGTTGAGATGACACTTTACAGAGGTTTAATAGGTTCATTATTGTACCTAACTGCTAGTCGTCCTGATATTGTATTTGCTGTATGCATGTGTGCTAGATTTCAAGCAAATCGTATGCAATCACACTTTGCAGCTGCCAAGCGTATTTTGAAATATCTTAAGGGCACACAAAATGTTGGGTTATGACATTCTAAAGATTCATCTTTCAATTTAGTTGGATATTCAGATACAGATTATGCAGGATATAAGCTTGATCGTAAAAGTACTAGTGGATCATGTCAGTTTCTAGGGGACAAACTGATCACCTGGTTCAGCAAGAAGCAAACATCCATAGCAACTTCCACAGCTGAAGCAGAATATCTTGCTGCTGGAAGCTGCTGTGCTCAACTGCTCTGGATTCAGCAACAACTGAGAGATTATGGAATTGATGCTAAAGAATCGCCAATATTTTGTGATAATACAAGTACAATTGCTATCACCTATAATCCAGTTCTTCACTCCAGAACCAAGCACATAGATGTCAGACATCACTTCATCAGAGATCATGCCCTGAAGAAGGACATCAGACTGGAATATGTCTCAACCGAGCAGCAAGCAGCTGATATCTTCACCAAACCACTGGTTGAGACTAAGTTTTCTCATTTTCGCAATATACTTGGATTAATTGATTTATCCTAATCAGTTGTTATTATTGTCTTGATTCTTAATTCATCTTTCAGCTTTACTGTCACTTACTCATTCTTCAGTTAGTTGTTTATTCATATGACTTTCAACTGATGAAAGAAAAACAAAGTTACATCAAAATAAATATTTCATTCAACGATAAATATTCGCTTGGATTACATTATCATATTTTTCCTCTACATCGTCTATCCACATTCTCAACCAAACTGATAGAGCTGTGGAAGACGTCTTACAAAAGCTGTGAGAAGAAGCTATGCGATTGAGAATCTCCAGTTCCTTTTGGAGCATCAGCTGATAGATATGACCATCTTTAAAGACGTCCACCCACACAGCGATATTCAAGCGCTCCCGCACTTCTGTCAACTGTTCCACCAGTCTGGGAGTGGTAGCCTCTCCAGAGTTATACAGGAACTCAAGCTCCTGTAACTTTTCCCAGTAGGGAAGACTAGTGTAGAAGACTTCATCTTCGATAGCCGTCTTTCTAGCTTCCAAAGAAAATGGCAAAACACTTGAGCAACTCGCATCTGCCATTTTTTTTTCTTGAATATTTTCTCTTTCTTTCACCAATATGACTGAAACTAACAATGTTATTTCTATTTATAGCAGACTATCAAGGAAGCCGAAGGGTCATCAACGTTTAAGCAACAAATAATATCTCTGATATTTATTTATTCGCTTTAATTTACACAGTGTTACAACTGATCGTTCAGTTGAATATTTCACTAATTTTCTCATATAAGTTAACTAATTAATCATATTATATTCCAAATCAAGCGACGTGACTGTTCTTCAAGCATTAAATGCTATCCTTCAGCAAATGATTAGTAGAAACGTCAACACTTTTTGAACCGTTAAATTACACACGCTTATAGCACACGTACACATGTTGTAATTCAGAATTTCTATGGACTGACACGTGTCCAGAATTTGAATAGTCACGTACATATGTACCATTCCCCGCTCCATTTCAATTTTACCTTACGTTTATCCACAAACTTTTGAGAGCAAGAACAAATTTCATCTTTCAATTTCTTTTCAGGAATTCACTCAGTTTTAAATGGCAACTCAAACTCCCGCTTAAATGCTAAATGCAATGGCTATCAATTTCGGATCAATTCTATCCTTCGGTGATGCTGATGTCAAGAAAGTTTTTCAAAAACTGGAAACTGGTGGTTAAGGACATTCTTGGGAAAATCATCCCAAGAAATCTACTCTAAAGAGCTTCAAGAATTCTACTCCTCTGGTATGGTCAACTCTGATGGAAACATAGTTTCTACTGTCAATGGTCAGTCGCTGACCATCACTGAAGACTCCTTTGGAGAATTATTTTCTTTACCTTCTGATGGATTGGCACACCTCTCGGATGTTAAAGCTTCTGATATTGAAGAAATGCAAACCGCACTCTCTACTGATGGACGGAAAATCAAAGTTTTCGATCCAAAGAAGGAGCTGAAGTATGAGGTTCAGTTACTTGCTGATGTAGTTGCCAAAAGGCTTTTGGCAAAGGCTGGATCTTTTGCTGCACTCACGTTGGAGAAATTTCAAGCCATTTCAATCATTATGGCTGAGCGAAAATTCAACTGGAAACATCTTACGTTCAATATTTTGAAGAATATGTTTCTGTCTTCCAAACAGTCCAAGGGTTTTGCAGTGCAACTCAGCTATCTGCTGAAAATCAAGGGGTTAGTGGCTGATGATTCAGAAAGATCATCAAAATTCAAAGTCTTCAATGCGAAGAACACTCAGCCACTCAAGACCAAATTGGACATTTCTCCTGCTCAGTTTGTCGAGATCAAACAGGAGATTGGGACTCATCAAGCGGCTCCAAATTCAGTAAAGAAGGCCAAAACACTGGCTCAACTGAAGGTAGCAAAGAGGAAATTAGTTTTGAGTGCCTCTGATACAGAGAAAACTCCATCCCCTCAAATTGTCAAGAAGCCAAGAACCCAAAGGGTTAAATCAACAACTACCGAGGTATTCATTCCTACTGATAGGATAATTTCTTCAGATGTTCAGCAACCTATAGAAGCACTTCCTCTGTTAGTCGTTCCACCAGATGTCTCAGTTGGTGCCAAAAAGGAATCAGTTAGGACCAAAGCTCCTTTGATTCAGATCACTCGCCCTACTAGTGTGGCACCTGCTCGACCTAAAGGTATAAAATTTATAGTGCTGGTGGAATCAACTCGAACAGGATTGGAAATCCCTCACATTCTGAGTATTGATAAAGGCAAGGGTAAGCTGATTGAAGATACCATACCTTCCAATGCCATTCAGACACATATTGACCTTGTTTGGGCAAAGGTTAATAGTTTTGCAGCTTCAAAAATTCAATCCTATGATGCTTGGACAGCTTTTCGTACACAAGTTTTTGCCAAGCAACTGAAGAAGAAATCACAGTTGAATACTTTCATCAAATTGGAAGCATTTGTTCTAAGAACGGTAAAAGCTGCCACAGTTGCTCAGGCTATGGAAAGAAAAACTTACTTGTTTGATCAGATGAGAGCAAAGAAGTTAGCACAAATTCTTAATAAGCTGAAGGCTAACTACATTCCAACAAATCCTACTGAGTTTGCTGATCAAGCAGTAATTACTCAGATTGATACTGATTTGTTTGGGTTACAATCTCAGATAAAATTTTGGGAAACAGATCAAGAGTTAGTTCTTCATCAAGGAGATTCAGATGATGATGAAGAGGAAAAAGTTGAAGAACCGTCCTCTTTGCAGCAAAAACCATCCTCTGAACAGGTTCTCGTTCCAACTGAAAAGCCAGTTCAGGATATGCCTCAATCTTCTCCTACTGAACATCAAATGTACACTGAAGCCGAGCTTTCCTTTGTAAACATTGAGAAAATTATCCAAGCAGTGGTGAAGGATACCAAATTAAGTGAACCTATGTCTAATCCAGTTGATCACTCTGCTAATCAAATCAATCCAGAGGTCACCATCTCTTCAGAAGAACTAGTTCAGCAAGATCTATCTGCTGAACAGGCTATTTCAACTGATGTGCCGATTGATTCTCAAGTTCATCCTTTAGAGGCACCAGTTTGGGTTTCATCACCATCTGATATTCATCAAGCCAGTTCATCTGCTGATCAGAATCCACCTTCTCCACCTCCAATTCCAGAAGAAGTTACTGTTATTCCAGTTCAGATAGTTGCTAAAACAGTAGCAACTAATCAAGAGATGATTGTTTTTTTTATCAAACTACAGAGAAACCAGGAACCTCTCATCAGTCTCCTCTTCCATCCTCTTCAGATTTTGATCTTGTTCTCGAAGAGATTCAGAATATGCAGGACAGTATGAATCAGATGCTCTCAGCCATCTCCAAAATTCATAATACGCATCTGTCTCACACTCTCAAATTAGAAGACTTTCAACAGTTCAATTCTGAAAAGCTAAAAGCTATCCAAACTGCTGTTACATCTCTCTCATTTGCAGTTGAAGAAATTCAGAAGAATAAGGGGATAGCATTGAGCCTCACTGCAACTCAAAACTCTATTAACAAACGAGTTGACAGTGTAGAGACACTAGTTTCCAGGAAGATAGACTTGCTTCAAGTCGCAATGACTACTGCTATCAGCAATATTTCCGATTCTGTCCAACTCCTATCAATTGACGTTCAGAAATTATCTACTAAGATGGAGCTGTTTGACAAAAAGGGGGAAGAATCTTAAATTCTTGTATTTGTGAAGAATATGAGTTCAGTTGAATCTACTTCTTATTTTATCTACTATGAGTTCAGTTATTCAGTTATATTTTACTCTAGTTTTGTCAAACACCATAAAGGGAGAATTTGTTGGAAACTTAATTCCGGCATTTTGACAAAAGATGAACCAACTGAACTAAGCAACTGAACTGATCGTCCAACTGAACTAAGCAACTGAACTGATCGCCAATTGAACACGTCATCAGCTGAACTCAGTTGAAGTTCATTCTCGTCAACTGATTTTTTACCAGCTGATCTCTCAGCTGTGCACGTCATCAGTTGAAAGCGACAACCGACAAATAGTACAACTACCTGCAACTGGTAGTGGAACGCCGCATTTCAGAAAATCAGTGTACCACTGTCAGGGTATATCAACGTGGCAATCAACGGTTAGAATATTCAAATATCCTTTAATGTTACCGTTGAGAGAGAAGCCTATAAATAATCGAAGATAGCAGCCGAAGAAAAAACAACTGATCTTAGATATCTCATTCTTCTTGTTGTTACGCTGCTAAAATATCTACTCATACTCAAAAGCCAAAAGCTCTCGCTTACTAGTTTTATCAGTAGCACTCAAGGCTACATTCTCGAGCTTAAATAGCACTGCGATCTTCGATAAATTTTCTAAGTTGTGCTAACATTAGTTACGATCTGTAAAAGTGTTGTATACTAAGAGCTTCAGTTTTGGCAAAGTGATAAGTCCAAACTGAAGTGGGTCAGCGCAGTATTTTGTATTTGATCAAAGTCTTTTAGTGAATATCCTATCTTCGTGATATAAAGGGTGACGTAGGAGTTATTCAAGTCTCCGAACATCCAGAAACAAATTGTGGTGTCATTACTTCAGTTGTCATTTTCAGTTAGATACTCTATCTTTTAGTCAGTTTATTTTCCGCAACTGTTTTATTCAGTTTAACTGATTGTTATTGACCGACGGGATATCTAGTTTCAGTTTGTAACAAAATTGAACCCATATTGTCTAAGAATATTTAAATTTGAGCAGTGTTTATTCGACCCCCCTTTCTAAACACTCTTTATTCGATTAACGGATCCTTTCACTCATAACACCATTCATGGGTGCTATCTTTACAAAAACGTGATCACCTACGGCAAACTCGAGATCCCTCATTCTCTTATCAACATAACTCTTTTGGCGACTTTGGGCGGTCTTCATCCTGTCTCGGATCTTGACCACCACATCAGCAGTCTGCTGAACTATATCGGGATCAAGTTCTGATCTTTCACCGACTTCATCTCAATGAATAGGTGATCTGCACTTCCTACCATACAATGCCTCGTAGGAAGCCATACCAATGGATGATTGAAAACTGTTGTTGTAGGTAAACTCCCCTAGAGGTAGCTTAGATTCCCAAGTCCCATGGAAATCGAACATACATGCTCGCAATAAATCTTCCAGAATCTGAATCACTCGCTCAGACTGGCCATTTCTCTGTAGATGAAATCTGTACTGAATAGCAACTTCGTCCCCATAGTTGCATGTAAGCTCTTCCAAAAGGACGATGTAAACCTCGAGTCCCTGTCGAACACAATTGAAACTGGGATCCCGTGCAATCGAACTATCTCCCTGATATAGAGCTCCGCATATTGCGTCATGGAAAAAGTCGTCTTCAGAGGCAAAAAAGTGGGCTGACTTGGTGAGTCGGTCCACTAAGACCCAAATAGCATTAAATCCTCTGACTGACCTCGGTAAACCAACTACAAAGTCCATGGTGATATTAGCCCACTTCCACTCTGGGATGGGGAGTGGCTTAAGCATTCCTGCTGGCATCTGATGTTCCCCTTTCACTTGCTGACAAGTGAGGCATTCTGATACGTACCGACGGATGTCTCTCTTCATCCCTGGCCACCAATACAAAACCTGCAAGTCTTTGTACATCTTAGTACCTCCTGGGTGAATTGAATACGGAGATGCATGTGCCTCTGTCAGAATATCCTCTCTGATCGAATCAATACTAGGCACCCACATTCTACTTCTGTATCTCACCATACCATCTGACACTGTGCACAGTACACTGCCCTTAGAGCTAATCGGTACGGTGCCTTAGAGAATGGCACTGTGCCTGGCATGTGATCAATCACAAACTCCACCTCTCTCTCCGGTGGAAGACCTGTGACGTCATCAGGAAAGACGTCTGGGAAGTCTCTAACTACTGGCACATCTGATATCGACGGAGTGGGTATGTCAGGTGCGGAGATAATGCTGGCCAACCTGACAACCCTTGTGCATAAGTCTCCGTGCTTGCATGCAAGAGATCATGCGAGGGAAACTCCTCCATCTAGCTGGCTCGAAGAGAAATTGCTCCATGCCCAAAGGTTTTACTAACACTGACCTTTTTTGGAAATAAATAAGAACTCTGTTCTTTGTTAGCCAGTCCATACTCAAAATAATATCAAATTCTGGCATCGACAACACTATCAGATCGGCACATACCAGGTGGCCCTGCAATTCTAGATCAACATCTCTGACCATGCTGATAGCTAACAGTTCTTCCCCTGATGGGACTGTCACTGAGTAGTTCACATCAAGGCCGATGGACTTGATCTCTAAATGATTAGCGAATGTCTCCGATATAAAGGAGTGAGTGGCTCCTGAATCTATCAGGGCCTTCGTGGTTAATCTCTTGATGAAAATTTTCTCTGAGAGACGTTAGCACAACACACTATCTTATATCCCAAAAATTCTAACGTTAACCTTAGGCAACAAAAGACACCAAAATGTCGACTAGCATCCTAATAATCCCAATTCAAAACCAACATGCAAGGGAAAGAAATATGATGCTTAATTAAATAGTTTACCAGTCAATAACACCGTGTCTGGGTTCGCCTCCTGAGCATGCATGGCAAACACTCTCCCCTGCGTCGGTTGCCTCCACTGTGGGCACTCCTTCAGCATGTGGTCACTCGCTCCGCACTTGAAACATTTGCCTGACCCATACAAACATTGTCCCGGGTGCTGGCGGTTGCACTTGGGCACACCGGGTGCTCTCCCGCCCTCTGTGGCACCTTCTGCTGTGGAATTGGACCCTTGCCCTTAGGCGGTCCCTGATAAGGCTTCTTCCCTGGCTGCCCTTTGAACGGCCTCTGAAACTGAGGTCGCTGATGCTGCTGCTGCTGTGGGGCCTGATAGGGCCTCTTGCCCTGCCTGTCATTTTCAATGTCCTTCTGCTCCTGCTCTGCCATCAAAGCTCTAGACACAGCAACTGCGTAGGTAGTAGGACCAGCAACTCGAGCGTCACGGCGCAAGATCGGCCGAAACCCGTCCATAAAATGCCTCAACTTCACCTGGGCATCATTAGCTATCAGGGGCACAAAGTGACACCCCCTTTTGAACTTCCTGACGAAGGCTGCCACGCTCCTGTCTCCTTTTCGCACCGTAACGAACTCCCTAGTCAATCTGGAGCGTACTTCCTCAATGAAGTACTTGGAGTAAAAGACCTCCTTAAATTCATTCCATGTCAGTGTTTGCAAGTTAACTTACACTAATGCACTTTCCCACCATAGCCTGGCGTCTCCAGTCAACAAGTAGGTGGCACACCTAACCCGGTCTGCATCCTGCAGTTCCATGAAGGCAAAAATCACCTCGATGGATTTAATACATCCTTTAGCTATAATCGGGTTAGTAGTCCCCGAGAACTCCTTTGGGCTCATCCGTCTGAACCTCTCGTATACTGCTTCTGGTATGGGCCTCGCTTCTGTATTTGCCGCAGCCTGGTTCCTCGCAAACTGTGAGAAGAACTGAGTCATTCCTACAAGCATCTATGTCTGCATATCTGGCAATGGTGGTGGGGGATTGGCCCTCTCCTCATCTCGAGGCTCTTGACCGTCTTCCCTTGCTTCACGATTAATAATGCGTCTAGGGGACATACTGTTCCAACAATTTACCCAACACGTATACCCCAGATGCTTGAACATGATATCAATAACATAAGATGCACGTAAATTGAACTTAAAACATGGACATGCTGAAATCATGGCTTAATGCTTAGTACATAACATAACTCAAAACTTTAAAACTTACAGACTTGAGGCGTGACTTCGTGAGCTTATTGCGACTGGCAGTAAGCATATCCATTTACAAGAACACAGCTCTGATACCAACTGTAACGTCCCAGATTCGACGACTGTCCTCACTGTACCAAGACGGGTCTTTCAGCGTGCTTATGTCCTCACTCACACGCAACCATCCCAAAATTACCCCAAGTCAGCACACTTAACTCTGGAGTTCTTATGTGATGAGCTACCGAAAAGAAGATGCACCTTCTTGATATGAGTAGTACCAATCGAATATTTAAACCCTCTTCAACTGTACAGTCCATTACATTGAACAGTCTCTGAATCCGTCTCATTCCAGTGTGGGATCGGTTCATTCATGTTCCCTCCACCTAGAAGTCTGTCAGAAGCCGTTCATTGTCCGTGCAACCTCATGGCACCGGCGATCACCCCCCGCCCTCTTCGGCCCCAGGCCTCACATGCCCACCAGCTTCCGCTTGGTTCGTCCCCGAACCACACCGTACTAGGAGAGGTCGGCTCTGATACCAACTATAACGTACCGTAGTTTTTCTACTTAAAATTTGCGGAAAAATTAAAAATTTTCTTAAATAAAAAGTAAACCTTCAGAATTTTGATAAAGTAAATCGTTCATCCCACAACCATTGTAACAAAATATCTCAAAGTCAAGTTCACCAAAATACTTGCTCAAAATATCATAACCAGTAACGTAACTCAAAATATTTTAAACATTCATAAATCTTAAAACATCGCGGTCCTCAGGGTCTAGCCTCCCGCTCAGTCCAACTCCTTGGGCCCCACCCCTAGTCTCCTTGAAATCATCCTAACCTACATTGATTAAGTCTAGTGAGACTAAAGACTCAACACGTATAAACTGGGAGTAACGAGTAATACGTAATAAAATCACATGCGACTTTAAAATAGATCATACATATTGGAACTTTAACATGTGTTTAAAAGCTTGATCTTACATACATACATAGACGTGCCATAACTTGAAACTTTTCTTAAACATGCTTGCATACTTGGACATACATGAACATACATAAAATTCATCATTTTGCGTAGAGACATGTTTCAAAGAAAGTGACACATAACATAAATCGTCCTGATCAGACTAAACCACATTACTCGGCTGACATGAGAAGAATCCACTGCCACATACATGAGATCCCCGTTCATGCTTTAACGGGTGGATTGGTCCCCGTTCATGCTTTAACGCTTTCCAATCCTGATCTAAATCCTGTTCATGATTAATAGGGGTGGATTTGTCCTGGTCATGCTTTCCGCTTTCCAATCTCATACATAATTTGGTCACAAGACATTTAAGCCTACCTCAAAAACTTAAAAGTATTTTCTTTAGCACGTCAACATACTTACTTGGCGTTGAGGGATTCATTGGATCTCGCTTGAGGCCGTTGCTGCAACATACTAACATGAAATCGACACTTAACTTGCACAACTTAGACGTAGGGTACTCGTGCTCACCACCGAAGTAATTAAATAGCTTATGACATTCTAGATCACTCGGGACTTGATATCTCTTGAACATCGTACTAAACCATGGCATGACATCCCAAACGATACCTACAATATTACCCCAAAGACTGGAGTACACCGACCCCGTGCACCCCTTCGGGTCCGGGTCTGTGTAGATAATGTATCGGTATACTCGAAGAAGATGGAGGACACGGACCCCGTGTCAGGGTCCGTCTATGAGTCCGTGTAGACTCTATAAAAAGACACTTCGGAAGGAACAAGGGCACGAACCCCGTGTAAGGGTCCGTGTGGGGGTCCGTGTAGCCGCGGTACGAGAAAACCCACGAAATTTCTGTACATGTGCTGCTAACGCTCTAAACTCGATTATACGGACTATGAACCAGCACCTCGAGACCCATCTTGGGTTGATACTACACTGACACCACCTGTACAAACAACTCGAAATGAGGATATCAAACCTACGACACAATACAACTCAAAACATGGAATTTGACACCAAATTGTTTCTTACGACTTCTAATGAATTCAAATGCTATCGACACTAAATGACATTCCAAATACCAACTCAACATCATGCTAACCATACCTAGATGCAGACGTTGATCCCCAACGAAGCCTGCAACAATAAAACTTCAAGAACGCATTAATAAACATATTTTTCAGAAAACGCAGTTTGAGTAGTCCCACGAAAAACGCCATAACTCACTCAAGTTTTATCCAAATATCTCGAATTTACTGTCAAATCCAAGGTATCAAAGCGTTCTACAATTTTCACGTGGAAAGTATTCTCAAAATCATGACCGAAAAGTCGCAGGTTTTGAAAAGACAGGAAAAACGTGATTTGAGATCCAAAAACTGTTTCAAAATTGATCCAACCATCATGGCTCAAATTATACACATCACACATGTATTTTTACGCATAAATAACAACACAACACATAATATGACGAGATCTATGCAGAAATAACAGAATATACGTGCCTTTGATATTTAAAATTACCGAACTGACTATATCGAAGCGGAGATGATGCAGGAGACGATCCGGGACAAACGTGACACTAAGTTTCTCGAAGATAACTCAAAGAAAGGTGGTGGAAAAATGCAGAGGAGTGGGCGGCTGCTCTTGGAAAGGAGAAGCCTAGGTTTTCTTTTTTAAAAAATGAAATGAAGAGGCAATGAGGGTGTGGGTGTGTGTGTTGCGTGAATGGTGTGTGTAAACATGTGTGGGTGCGTGTGTTTTGGTGATAATTAAGGACTAAAGTTTAGCTTAATTATAAATTAACCATTAATTAAATGGTAATCAAACAATAACTTTTCTTTAAATTTAAATTACATTTCCTAGTTCAAAAAAAAAATAAAGTGCACAAGTGTCAACTCTTTAAAACTTTAAAATCCTAAAATCACCTAGTGATTAAATTAGGCTTTTTAAAATGCTAAAACATATAAATCATTTAAAATTTCCAAAATCGTCATCGATCTCTTTTCTCCAATCTCGCCTCGAATAATCGTCTGAAACATGAAACTCAAAAAACATTTTAACGTGCATTCCATAAACATGAATAATTTAAAATAATGTATTTAAATAAATCATGCCTAGATAAAACTCATTTAAACTTAAATAAATAATTTAACAATTAAATAAATGCATGAGTTATACGTGAACTGATTTTGGGCTCTACAACTGCTATTTAAGAAAACCCCTGAATAAACTTACGGTACTAACCGGTTAAACCCAGAAAGCTGCGGATTTCTGATGCATTCTTCGGCTCAACCCATTCCTTAACGGCTGCTACCTTCGCTGGATCCACCTCAATGCCACTGCTAGAAATTATATGACCCAAAAATGCTACCTTCTCCAACCAAAATTCACACTTACTGAACTTCGCCAATAACTTGCGACTCTACAAGGTCTGTAGAACTCTCCTCATGTGCTGACTGTGCTCCTTGTGGCTCTTAGAGTATACAAGAATGTCGTCAATGAAGACTATGACGAACTGATCTAAGTAGGGTTGGAATACACGGTTCATGAGGTCTATGAAATTGCTGGAGCATTCGTCAGTACAAACGGCCTACCAAGAACTCGTATTGCCCATATCTAGTTCTGAAGACTGTCTTGTGAACATCCGCGTCTTTCACTTTCAGCTGATGATACCCTGATCGAAGATCTATCTTGGAGAACACTGTAGCTCCTTGTAATTGATCGAACAAGTCCTCGATCTTAGGTAATGGGTATTTATTTTTGATCATTACCTTGTTCAATTCTCAGTAATCAATACACAGCCTCATGCTCTCATCTTTCTTTTTCACAAAGAGCACCGGTGAGCCCCACGGTGAGAAACTAGGGCGAATGAATTCCTTGTCCAGAAGCTCATGTATCTGCTGCTTGAGCTCCAACATCTCAGCCGGAGCCAATCGATACGGTGCCTTAGAGATTGGCACTGTGCCTGGCATGAGATCAATTGCAAACTCCACCTCTCTCTCTGGTGGAAGACCTGTGATGTCATCAGGAAAGACGTCTGAGAAGTCTCTGACTATTGGCACATCTGATACTTACGAAGTGGGTACGTTAGGTGCGGAAATAATGCTGGCCAAGAAGGCCTGACAACCCTTGTGCATAAGTCTCCGCGCCTGCATGCAAGAGATCATGTGCGGGAAACTTCTCCACCTAGCTGGCTCGAAGAAAAACTGTTTCATGCCCAACGGCCTAACCAATACTGACCTTTTTCTGAAAATCAATCAGAACTCTGTTCTTCGTCAGCCAGCCAGTCCATACCCAAGATAATATTGAATTCCGGCATTGGCAACACAATCAAATCTGCATACACTAGGTGGCCCTGAAGCTCGAGATCGATGTCTCTGACCACGCTAGTAACTGATAATTCTTCCCCTGATGGTACTTTCACTGAATAGCTCACGTCGAGTCCAATAGACTTGACGTCCAGGTGAATAGAGAATGTCTCTGAAATTAACGAGTGGGTGGCTCCTGAATCTATCAGGGCCTTCGTGGCTAATCTCTTGATGAAAATATTTTCTGAGATACGTTAGCACCATGCAACTTATATCCCAAAGTTCTAATAGTAGTCTTATGCAACAAAAGACACCAAAAATTCCATCTAGCATCCTAATAATCCCAATTCAAATAAACATGCAAGGCGAAAATTTAATACTGTACGGGATTAAATAGGTTACCCCTCAACAGTGTAGTGTCTGGATTCGCCTCCTGTGCATGCATGGCGAACACTCTGCCCTGAGTTGGCTGCCTCCACTGCGGACACTCCTTTAACATGTAGTCACTGGCTCCGCATTTGAAACACTTGTCTGACCCATACAAACACTGTCCCGGGTGCTGGCGATTGAACTTCGGGCACACCGGGTACTCTCCCGCCCTCTGAGGAGCTTTCTGATGTGGAACAGGGCCCTTGCCTTTCGGAGGTCCTTGATAGGACTTCTTCCCTGGCTGCCCCTGGAACGGCCTCATAAATTGAGGTCGCTGCTGTTGCTGTGGTGCCTGATAGGGCCTCTTGCCTATCAACATCGATATCTCTCTGGTTTTGCTCTGCCACCAAGGCTCTAGATACTGCCACAGCATAGGTAGTCGGACCAGCAACCCTGACACCACCGCGCAAGATCGGTTGCAACCCATCCATCAAATTCCTCAGCTTCCCCTGGGCATCATTAGCTATTAGGGGCACAAAGTGACACCCCCTTTCGAGCTTCCTCACAAACTCTGCAACGCTGCTATCCCCATGACGCAACGTCATGAATTCCCTGGACAGTCTGGACCGTTCTTCTTCAGTGAAGTATTTGGAGTAGAATACCTCCTTAAAGCCATTCCAAGTCAACGTCTGCAAATTGACTGATACCGACGCACTCTTCCACCATAGTCTGGAGTCCCCTGACAGAAGAAAGTGGCACACCTAACCAGGTCTGCGTCTGTCAGCTCCATGAATTCAAAGATTACTTCGATGGACTCCATCCATCCTTCAGCTATCATCGGGTCAGTGGTTCCCGCAAACTCCTTTTGGTTCCTTCTCCTGAACCTCTCATACACTGCTTCTGGTCTGGGCCTCGCCTGTATTCACTGTTGTCTGGTTCCCCGCAAACTGTGCGAAGAACCGATTCATGCCTGCAAGCATCTGTGCCTGCATATCTGGTGGTGGAGGTGGGGGGATTGGCCCTCTCCTCATCTCGAGGCTGTTGGCCCTCTTCCCTTGCTTCACGGGCAATCACACGTCTAGGAGGCATACTGTGGGGACCCGGACGCTAATTCATGTCTTAGAATCAAATATAACAATTAAGAAAAGTGGGACTAAAAATTTTTCTTTTTAAATTATAAATGCGGAAACGTAATGTATTCTGTCTAATATACATGAGAATATAAAAGTACAAATCATGTACTACATGTCTCTATCTCAACTAGGTTCAACTACTATACATCCAGTGCTGAATCCTATTCTGCTTCTGGGCCCGGATCTCCACGATAACTATAATCTCTCATCCTCTTCCTGATCCTGATTCTGTCCACCTGTTGTCAAGCACACATACAAACAAGACAACAGCCGGATAACTGCGGTGAGAATTATATTCCCAGTATAAATCATGCATAAATACATTTCATATAAACAGATATAACAGCATGAAATAGAAATTCATAACATGTATCAAATCAGAAAACACGTATCAATAAAAAGCTGTAACTCAACTCAAGACTCGTCATCTCAGACTCGACTCATTTCTAATCTTGGGATCCCGGTTTCTGGATATTGTCACATATATCGAATCTCAGCGATAGGAATGAATCAACTCCTGAGCGACATCGATATAAACCAAACATCCAGTGTCTTGGCGAATCAGCCAAAGACTTGGCCATTCGTCCAATGACTAGGCGAATCAGCCAATGACTCAATACATACTCTGTCTATGAATCAATAGACCACACATATCAATTTCATAATTGAAGATATCAATGCAATAAAATGAAGTATGTGATTTAGGGAAACTCAAGTCCAATCGAACTCGAGTTGTGCAATCCCGAATCAACATTGACTTATACATTTCTCTTCTCGGTCTAACGAAGTCAAAGTCTCGAAGCCAAATCTGTCCATACCCAAATCTGGCAATGATAATATCAAATGCACTGTATCAATGTATAACTCAACTCAAGGTCTGTTCTGATCAATACTCAAATCAAACATAATCTGATCCATATCAACGATATCAGGATACAATCTCAATCAATACTAAATCTGCTCAAAATCAATCTACTGATATTTCAACGGCATAATAATACAATCTTGATAACCCGGTCAATCTCAACATCACAGATATAATGCTACAACTCACACACGATATCAATACAAATCATAATCTTCAATAATAACAGATCATAATACCAAATCTGCATAATCTCAATCATATCACTTCAGAAAATCATAACAATTATATAAACAACATGTTCTTCGATCTGACTTCAATTATATACTATTCAGTATACCCAGAACACAATATATCAGACAAATCACGATTCCTTCAATATCATAATTTCAAATTATATCAGAATTCGATAAAACTTACATCCAGTTGTAACTGTCTACGAGAGGAGTACAGTACTGTGTCCGGATTCAAATTCTGATAGTCGGATCGTATCAAATCGAATTTCTAAGCCTTGAGGAAACTTGAAGCTTTCCCTTTTCCTCGGTTTTCAACTGAAGGAAGGAACATGAATCATATATATATATATATATATATATATATATATATATATATATATATATATATATATCCCAACGCATACCATGAACAAGTGGCTCATTTCCATGCTGCATGTCGTGCGCATATGCGCGCCTAAGCCCCACGCATATGCGCCGGAAGTTCTATCCGGAACTTAGCTACTGGACTACTCGCGCATATGCGCGCACACAAGCCGTGCATATGCGCGAGACCTACGACTCACGCACAATTCCTTCCACACAACTCGCGCATATGCGCGCACACTCCTCGCGCATATGCGTGAGGTCTTCTGTCCATCTCGCGCATATGCGCGCATCAATGTCGCACATATGCGCGAGGTGTACTGTCCTCGCACATAATTCGTATTTTATTCTGTCTTTTCCAGTCTAATCCTTTCTGTTTATATTCACATCTATTATCAGTAAATCATTTCCGATCACGGTAATCGAAATCTCGGGCCTTACATATACTGTTCCAACAATTTACCCAACACGTAAACCCAACATGCACGAACATGATATCAATGACATAAGATGCACGTACTTTGAGCTTAAAACATGGACATGCTGAAATCATAACTCAATGCTTAATACATAACATAATTCAAAACTTTAAAACTTACAGAGAAACATCGATGCTGAGTAAATCATGACTTCTTGAGCTTCTTGCGACTGGCAGTAGGCATAACTCTTTACAGGAACACCGCTCTGATACCAACTGTAACGTACCGTACTTTTTACTACATGAAATTTGCGGAAAAATTAAAAAATTTCTTAAATAATTCGTGAACCTTCAAAATTCGATAAAATAAACTATACGTCTCAAAAGTTGTTGCAACAAAAATTTGAAAATAAAGCTTGACAAAATTATTTGAACATTTTTCATAAAAGCTTAAAACTTGGGCGGTCCTCGGGTTTAGCCTCCTGCTTAGTCCAAGCCTGCTCCTTGGTCCCCACCCCTTGTCTCCTCGAAAACATCCTCACCTGCATCGATCAAGTCTAGCGAGTCTAAAGACTCAACACGTATAAACTGGAAGTAGTGAATAATACGTAATAAAACCACATGCAACTTTAAAATAGAGCATACATACTTGAAACTTGAACTTGCACTAAACTTGAACATACATACATAACATAGACGTGCCATAACGTGAAAAATTTTCTTAACATGCTTGTATACTTGTACATACTTAAACATACATAAACTTCGTAATTTTGCGTAGAGGCATGTTTCAAACCAAGTGACCCATAACATAAATCGCCTGATCAGACTAAACCACATTACTCGGCTGACATGGAAGAATCCACTGCCACATACATGAGATCCCCCTTCATGATTTAACGGGTGGATTGGTCCCCGTTCATGCTTTAACGCTTTCCAATCCTGATCTAAACCCGTTCATGATTTATAGGGTGGATTGGTCACTGGTCATGCTTTACCGCTTTTCAATCCTATACATAAATTTGGTCACAAGACATTTAGCATACCTCAGAAACTTAAAAGTATTTTTTTTGCACGTCAACATACTTACTTGGCATTTAGGGATTCGTTGGATCTCACTTAGGGCCGCTGCTGCACATACTAACATGAATTCGGATACTTAACTGGTGTAACTTAAACATAATAATCATGCTTACACACAAGCTCATTCATTTCCTTAGGACGTTCTAAAGTTCCAGTGACTCGACATTGTTAAACATTGCATTGAACTAAGGTATCAATCTCAAAACATTTAACATAATATTTTTCCCAAAAATGAAGTACACAGACCCCGTGCCGAGGTCCGGCTCCGGGTCCGTGTAGGTACTTTAAAATATGTGTGCAGAAAAGGGAAGGCACGGACCCCGTGCCTAGGTCCGTGTAGATACTGTAAAAACACACCGAAAAGAAGTGAGGACACGGACCCCGTGCTAGGGTCGGTCTAGGGGTCCGTGTAGGCTCTATAAAAAGACACTACGAAGAAAACAAAGGCACAAACCCCGTGCCAGGGTTGTGTCGGGGTCCGTGTACCCGCGGGAAGTGCAAACTCGCGAAATTTCAATACGTGGGATGCTTATCATTCTAGACTAGATTTTACGGACCATGAACCGACACCCCGAGCCTCATCCTAGCATGCCCCAACATTTAACAAACTCTTACAAAACCCCAAAGCAAAGACGTCCACTCTACGACAAATACAATTCAAAAACACGACAATTGACACCAAATCGTTTCCTATGACTTCTCAGGGATTCAAGTGCCTATCAACACTAACCGGCGATCCAAATACCAACCCAACATCATACTAAGCATACCTAGACGCAACAACGATCACCCGTCGATCCCCAATGAAGACTGCAACAATAAAACTTCAAGAAAGCATAAATAAACATATTTTTTCAGAAAACGCAGTTTGAGCAGTCCCACTAAAAACGTCATATCTCACTCAATTTTTATCCAAATAATTAGAATTTACTATGAAATCGAAGCTATCAAAAAGTTCTACAATTTTTATGTGGAAAGTTTTCTCAAAATCACGACAAAAAAATCACAGTTTTTGAAAAGACAGTAAAAACGTGATTTGAGATCTAAAAACTTCTTCAAAATACATCCAATGAATTTTCTGCTCAAACTACTACATAACATACTCATGTTTTCACACAAAACACATTAAATTAATACTATGACAAGATCGACGCAGGAAAAACAGAATATACATGCCTTTTGATGATTTGAAATACCGTAACGACGATACCGAAGCGGAAACGGAGCGAGGCCTGATCCGAGACGATTGTGGCACTAAAATCTTGCAACAAAATTAAAGAAAAGTTGCTGGAAAATTCGAAGGAGAAGGGCGGCTGATAAAAACATGAGGAACCCTAGGTTTTGCTCTCAAATTTCTGAAAATAAAATGTGTAGGTGTGTGTTTTGTGTTTTGTTGTGTGTAAAAACGTGTAAGTGTATGTGAGTGTGTGTAACGTGTGTGAGTGAGTAATTAGGGTAAAAATTGCTTAATTAAATAATTAATCAAGCTATTTAAAATGTTAAACCAATTAGCAAGCTAATAAAATGGTAAACTAATACCCAATTTACTAAAATCTTTTATTTTAAAATAAAACACACTATTGCTAACTTTTAAAAAGATATTAAAATCACCTAATAATTAAATTAGGTTTTAAAATGCTAAAATTTAATAAATTATTTAAAATTCTCCAACCTCAACATAAAATAAAATACCGCATTTAAAAATTGCCAAACTCGTCACCGGTCTCTATTCCTCGATCCCGCCTCGAATAATCGCCTGAAGCATGAAGCTCGAAACACATTTTAACGGGCATCACATAAACGTAAATAATTTAAAATAATGCATTTAAATAAATCATGCACCATTAAGACTCATTTTAAAATTAATTAAATGCTTTAATAATTAAATAAATGCATGGGTTATACGTGTACTGAATTTGGGCAATACACTCGAAGTGTTTAACTATAAGAATAAGGTTGAAAACCAATTGACTAAACGCATACAAATTATTCGCAGTGATAGAGGTGTAGAATATGGAGCACCATTTGACGAAATTTGTTGCGAAAGTGGCATTATTCATTAGACTATTGCGCCATATTCACCATAATCAAATGGTATTGCTGAAATGAAAAATCGCACTCTCAAAGAATTGATGAATGCAATGTTATTAAGTTCAAGATTACCCCAAAATTTGTGGGGGGAAGCAATCCTTTCATCCAACTACATTCTTAATAAAATACCACACAAATTTAAGGACGAAACTCCTTACGAATTATGGAAAAGCCACAAGCCTTCCTACAAATATTTAAAAGTGTGGGGGTGTTTGGCAAAAGTTGAAGTGCCAAAACTAAAACAAGTAAAAATTGGGCCTAAGACAATAGATTGTATATTTATTAGATATGCAAATAATAGTAGTGCATATCGATTTTTTGTACATAAATCTGAAATAAGCGATGTGCACGAAGGAACGATTATTGAATCAAGGAATGATGTCTTCTTTGAAATGGCATTTTATTATTTAGAAAATAAATAAATAAGTTCTCGAAAAAGGACTTATGAAACTACGAGCAGTAGAGTTCAAGAAGAACAACAAGAACCACGATGTAGTAAGAGGGATAAAACACCAAAGACTTTTGGCTCTGATTTTCTAACTTATACGTTGGAAAATGAACCAAAGACAGTTAGTAAAGTACTATCAAGTCCTGAAGGCCCCTTTTGGAAGAAGACAATGAACAATGAGATAGAATTTATCTTACAAAATCATACATGAGAATTGGTTGACTCCCTCCGGGAGATAAACCATTAGGATGCAAGTGGATTCTTAAAATGAAATACAAGGCCGATGGATCTATTGAAAAATATAAGGCTAGATTAGTTGCCAAAGGATTTAGACAAATGGAAGGTCTTGATTATTTGATACATACTCGCCAGTGAGGATAATAACATTTATTCGTGTATTGATAGCAAATGCGGCATTACATAATCTAGAAATACATCAAATGGATGTGAAAACGACATTCCTCAATGGAGAACTTGAGGAAGAAATATATATGGAACAACCCGAAGGGTATATGGTTCCTGGACAAGAGAAGAATGTGTGTAGAATCGTTAAGTCATTATATGGGCTGAAACAAGCGCCAAAAAAATGGCATGAAAAATTCGACAAAACTAAGTTGTCGAATGACTTCAAAATTAACGAGTGTGATAAATGTATTTACATCAAAGGCACACCATCATATGTGATAGTATGCTTTTATGTTGATGATATCTTAATTGTGGGAAGCAATATCATCAAGACTACTAAGAAAATGATAACAAAAAAACTTCGATATGAAAGATATGAGATAAGTAGATGTCATTCTGGGAATAAAAGTTACCAAAACATCGGAATGACGTGTTTTGTCGCAATCTCACTATGTTGAGAAAAATTGGAAAAATATAATATGAATTATATGTCCTTGATCAAAACACACGTAGATCTAAGTTCGCATCTTTCCCAAAATAAAGGTGCACCCATATCTCAATTAGAGTATTCAAAGATCATAGGCAGTCTGATGTATCTCATTAACTGCACTCGTCCGGATATTGCTTATGCTTTCAACAAACTCAGCAAATTTACAAGTAATCCTGGTAATGATCATTGGAAGACATTAATAAGGGTACTTAAATATTTAAGATACACCTTAAATTATAGATTACATTATAAGAGATATCCCGCGGTCTTAGAAGGTTATAGTGACGCAAATTGGATATCTGACACAAATGATTCAAAATCCACAAGTGGTTATGTAAGGTCTAGGAATTTAATTCACGTAACATGAATGCATGCAATCTAAGATTTTATTTAAATTATGAATTTAATTATTTTTATGCATTTCATGCATAATTATTGCATGATAGAATTTATTTCATGAAATTTTAAAAGTTCATGCATTATGTTTTCTTGATGCATTTCGTGCTCGAACGGGGATTGGAGACCGGAGAATAATCAGGAAAATTATTTTATTACATGATTAATTTTTAGTAATCAATTTAAGGTGTTTTTAAGTGTATTTTTCAAAAATATACTTTATTGGATATTTTTACCTGAATGATTTTATTTTTACCCGGTACACAAATTTTATTGAATCGGGAGACTTTTTTAGGGTTCGTCTAATATTTTCAAGAACTTACCAAAACGTAATATTTTCCGGGAGTGTGTTTGGACTTATTGGGTTTAATTTTAAGCTTATTGGGTTTAAAACTCTTTTTAAACTTTTAATTAAGCAATTTAGGGCATATTAACTATTTGTTATCTATTTAAATAATGCTAAACACTCCATTAAACCTAATCCACTCTGCACTTAGCCGACCCCTCCCCCTATCAAAATCTCTCGTTTTCAGCAAACCAGCATCAAGCAAAGCTTCGACCGTGACTTGTTCTTGCAAAGAAATTCTTCCGACACTCGTTCTTCGATCTCCTCGCATCTAATACATCAAAGGCACACATGTATTCTATTTTATGTATCATTCACGCCATATTTATGTTTTATGTGCGGTAAAAAATGTAAGAAATCTCGATCTGTCACCCAGCATGAAGATCGAACGTTTTTGGGTTGCCTTTCTTTCATTTTTCTAACAACTACTCACGTTTTTCTACTGTGATGTGCAAGGGGCCGCGGTTCTTAATGGTTTAGGGACTGAAAATGATGCCAAGAGGCTTTCTTGAGGAGTAGAATCATTGCTGGGGCTGTAGGTGGAAGGGCCGAGAGAGAGAGCTCTCGCATTTGATGAGGGTTTGAGGAAGATCGCGTGAATGGGGTGGAGCCGGCAGTGCAAGGGGCGATCTGAGGCTTAAACCAGGTCGTGTGGGGTCTGATTAAAGGCTGAGGGTGGTCGAACGCTGCTGGAACCGTCCTTGAATCCGATCGAGCGTGCCTAGGATATGTTAGTCCCGAGTTGTGATTCTTGAGGACAAGTGATCGATTGTGATTTCCAGCGTGCATGAAGACGGTTGCGTGGGTTCTATAGGTCCCTCAGAGTCTATTCTGGGTCATAGAGGGCTTGGTTCGTGGCTGGTGTGAGCTGGTGCGAGCCGAGGGGTTATAGAGTGCGAGTGGTGCCTTGCGGGTTTGAGAAGGGAAATAGCAGATTTTTCCAGCAACTGTGGGGGTTGGTGTTCATGAGTTTAGGGGTCTGAATTGTGGGTTTTAGGACCTTTAGATGTTGTTAAGGCATGGCAAAAAGGTTTGGAAAATTTTGGTTAGGTATCGGGTCGATTCGTGTTAAAACGGGACCCCGGTCCAAGTTCTAAAACGCGTCGATTAAGCTGTAAAATGGGCTCAAGTGTACATCTAAGAATGATTTTAAATGTGTTTTGGAACATTTTAAGGAGTTTGGTAAGCTTCGGGTCAATTTTAGAGGTCCATGGGTAAAACGGTAAATTTTGGGCTTCCAGGGGCAAAATGGTCATTTTGCACCCGGGGTGAGATTTTGGTCCTGGCAGCGCCATGAGCACATTTTACCATGTTTTTAATGTTTATGCATAATGTTTATGATTTTTGTGAAATTATTTTAAATACGGTGCGTGCTTGGTTTTAAGGAAAAAATTATGTGTATGCAGTTTTTATTAAGTGGTGAATATGATGATGTTTTTGAGGGATGAGAATTGGTTGTGACTGACGATGTATATGTATATGATGACATGAGATATGATAAGCTGAGGCCAAGGCTCAGTGGACGGGTAATGTTGTCGCTGATGTCCCCGCCGCCTGGTACCATGGTTACACGTGGATGGATCCATAGACAGAGCTGATACGGAAGTCACAACTAATGAACTAAGTTCAATTAAATGAAAATGTGTCACACCCTTACTCTATACTTAGCATAATTACCATAATCAAAATAAGGTTTGAATGATATAACTATATTATGACTCAAATAAAACAAGGGGCATCACTTTGACGGTTTGTAAAAATTTTGGCATGATGTCCCTATATTTTGTATAAGCCCAAACCAAGCAACAACATTCATATATACATAGACACAAACTCAACTCAAGCAACAACATCAACCCATATGTATATAATCGTATTCTTACACACAAACATATTCTGTACCATCATACCCCTAGACATAAACATTGTAAAACTTGTTTCAAACCCTGACATTCAATTCACTATAATACATATGCGGAAGCTATACAATAAGAAGCCCGGTTCTTGTCGAGGTGAGGCACGTCACTAGCTTCCATTGGCGAACCGGCATCCTACGCATCTTCACTACCTGATCCTGTAATACATGAGCTACGTGAGTTTATAAACTCAATAAGTTGGCACTTGTACGTATCAATATGCATCGAAGGAACATACATATCAAGTCGTGATCAACAATGAATCTTAAAAACATGTCATACCGTAGCATATATTCAATGTTCATTTTTGTACTTGAGCCTCATTAGTTGACCTGTACTACCGTGCTTGCTTTATTATATAGCTACTACTGTGTTGGACGTCAGGGAGCAACCTTTGGCAACCCCACGTCCCATGAACATATATTGGCCAATAGCTTTGGTGGACTTAAAACCACCCATGATGTCAACAAGCTCTATATCATGTAAATCAATCCTTTTCTTTTCATGTTCATGTTCTTGTTCATGACATAGCACCCATCATCAATATTCATGAGTTCCTTACATATTTAATA
Organism: Primulina eburnea; assembly: GCF_022965805.1. Lineage (NCBI taxonomy): Eukaryota > Viridiplantae > Streptophyta > Magnoliopsida > Lamiales > Gesneriaceae > Primulina > Primulina eburnea. Next base: position 13,134,946 of record NC_133116.1, read on the forward strand.
CATAACAATGGAATATGGTGCTATGTTTTCATCAATAAACATACTAACAATGTACATATATCAATAGACAATGAGATGCATTTGAAATTCATAATATTACTCATGTATTACTTCAAGAACATGCCAACTTACAGTCCAATCGTACGAATACTTGTTTGAGACGATGTTTCTCGCTCCTATACTGTCAAATATACCAATAGTTCAGTCACTATTGCATAAACTAGATGAAAATCATTCCTTTATTGTCACCTACATGTACCATAACAAAAAGAGAAGAAAACTTACACCCTTATGAAGTTCTTGTGATGGAGAACTAAGTTCTAGCTTCAAAACTTTGAAAGGAATGAAGCAAGGAGCTGTTGGAGAAAGTTTCCTAAGTTTTCCTTCGAGTTGCTGTGGAAAAGGGGAGAAAAAACTGATGGATTGGTTTAAAACTTCGAAACTTATCTTCTTATATACTGGGCGGCGCTCGGGCGGTCATAAATTACCGCTCGAGTGCGGCACTTTCTGTCGAAACCAAAAATCCAGAACCATTGGCGCTCGGGCGGTAATTTCTTACCGCTCGGGCGCCACCTATTCTGCTTCTGCGCACTGCTTCTTCAAAGATTGCTCCCGAAACGTCTCTTCCGTTCATAATCTGGAAAGGTGGTAAACTAGGAAGTTGTAGCTCTATGTCTTGGCTTGAATCTCCCACTGGTTTCAGGTCATTTGGAGGTCTGAGTAAAACGTTATGCCCATTCTCCTAACATGTGTCATTGTAGTAGTGACGATACACACAACTCACTTCGGGGCGCTTTTGGCTTGTCTTCCACAATGATTTGGACAAAACCCAAAACGTGAAAGTTGTAGCATTATATCTTAGCTTTCTTAGGGTTAAGGCCTCACACAATTTGGATCAATATTCAAATCATTATGCTAAAACCCGTAAGAACTACCATATTTACGTCTCATTTCCCACAACTTCCATTACACTATCATCACCTACACCTCTTACTCTAACTATTTAGGCATATATTCATTCTCAATATACCATGGGCAATATAAAAGTCATGTTCAATCTCAATATTGATACTTCAATCATCACGTGAAATCTAATTAGCTAAATAACTACATAATAAACGACATAAACACATTATTATCATTTGTACGAGTAACCGGGCATTACAATTCTCCCCTCCTTCAAAGAATTTCGTCCTCGAAATTTGACGTACCATATAGTTCGGGATATCTGTTGAATCTCGTCTTCGCGTTCCCAAGTTGCTTCTTCGATTGCATGATTTCGCCATAACAGTTTCACCAAGGGTATTTCCTTGCCTCGTAACACTTTTGATTTCCTATCGAGGATTTGGATCGGTCGTTCTTCATATGAGAGATTCGAAGCTAGCTCCAATGGTTCGTAATGAAGAACGTGAGAAGGATTGGCCAAATACTTTCGTAGCAAGGAAACGTGAAAAACATTGTGAACATTTGACAAGTTCGGAGGTAAAGCAACTCGGTAGGCTCTGTCTCCTATTCTTTCCAAGATTTCAAATGGACCGATATATCTTGGACTCAATTTTCCCTTCTTACCAAAACGCAAAATGCCCTTCAATGGTGATATCTTTACAAATACATGGTCACAACCCTGAAATTCCAATCGACGACGTCGCACATCAGCATAGCTTTTCTGTCGACTCTGGGCAGTGTGCATTCTTTCTCTGATCTTGGTTACCAATTCAGCTGTCTGTTGTACCAATTCAGGGCCTAATAATTTCCTTTCTCCTATTTCATCCCAATGTACTGGAGATCGACATTTTCTACCATATAATGCAGTATATGGTGCCATTCCAATGCTTGACTGATAGCTATTGTTATATGTAAACTCAGCCAACGGTAGTTTACTATCCCAACTACCTGGGAAGTCAATAGTACATGCCCTCAACATATCTTCTAAGATCTGATTCACTCGTTCTGATTGTCCATCAGTTTGAGGGTGGAATGCTGTGCTGAATGACAATCGAGTTCCCATAGCATGATGCAAGCTTTTCCAAAATACGGATGTAAATTTGGGATCTCTATCTGATACAATGGACACTGGGATGCCATGAAGCCTCACTATCTCTTTGATGTATTCTTCAGCATATTGATTCATCGTGTATGTGGTCTTTACCGGAAGAAAGTGAGCTGATTTTGTAAGTCGATCCACAATAACCCATATAGCATTGAATCCTCTTTGTGTTCTTGGCAAACCATGGATGAAATCCATTGTAATATGCTCCCATTTCCATTCAGGAATGGGTAGTGGTTTCAGAAGTCCTGCTGGTCTTTGATGTTCAGTTTTGACCTGTTGACAAGTTAGACATTGTGCAACAAATTGAGCAATGTCCTTTTTCATACCTGGCCACCAAAATAATGGTTTCAAATCCTTGTACATTTTCGTGCCTCCTGGATGGATCGAATAGGGAGTAGCATGAGCATCAATAAGAATGTCGGTTCTGGTCGTTCCTTGTTTTGGTACACACAGTCTCCCTCGATATGTCCATATTCCTTCCCCATCCAATTCAAAGTTCAAATTTCCTTTTTCTTCATCTCGCTACCTCAATTGTTGTAATTCATTATCTGTGTTTTGTTCGACCTTAATCCTGTCTGCAAGCGTTGGTCGAACCATAAGAGATGATAGATGAATTGCAGCTCCCTTTGGAATAACATCAAGTTTCAAGTTCTGCAAATCCCATAGGATTTGTTCTTGTACTTGCATTGCAGCAATAGAACTGGACTTTCGACTTAACGCATCTGCAACAACATTGGCTTTGTCTGGATGATAATTAATAACACAATCATAATCCTTCACCAATTCGAACCAACGTCGTTGTCTCATATTCAGTTCTTTTTGTGTGAATAAGTATTTCAAACTCTTGTGGTCCGTGTAAATTTCACACCGTTCACCATACAGATAATGGCGCCATATTTTCAATGCAAATATCACTGCTGCCAGTTCTAAATCATGTGTGGGATAGTTCTTTTCATATTCTTTCAATTGCCTAGAGGCATAAGAAATCACCTTCCCGTGTTGCATCAAGACTGCTCCTAAACCTTGTTTCGAAGCATCACTGTACACTACAAAATCTCCTGATCCTTGTGGAATAGCAAGGACCGGTGCTGATGTCAATTTTGCCTTTAACTCTTGAAAACTACGATCACATGCTTCGTCCCATACAAATCTCACATTCTTTCGAGTTAAAGCAGTCAAAGGTAATGCTATCTTAGAAAATCCCGCTATAAACCGACGGTAATAACCAGCTAGCCCAAGAAAACTGCGTACCTCGGTAACAGTGGTAGGTCGTAGCCAGTTATTAACAGCTTCAATCTTACTTGGATCCACTGATATGCCTTCTTTTGAAATGATATGTCCCAAGAATGCTACTTGTTCAAGCCAAAATTCACATTTCTTCCATTTGGCATATAAATGTTTATCCTTCAAATTCTGCAAAACTAATTGCAAATGTTCTCGATGCTCCTCTACAGTTCGTGAGTAGATTAAAATATCATCTATAAACACAATCACGAACTTGTCTAGGAATGGCTTGAAAATTCTGTTCATTAGATCCATAAATGCAGCTGGTGCATTCGTTAGTCCAAATGGCATTACAAGAAATTCATAATGCCCGTACCTGGTTCGGAAGGCAGTCTTAGAAATATCATCTGACTTCACTTTTAATTGATGATAGCCTGATCGTAAATCAATCTTCGAAAAGATAGCATATCCTTGTAGTTGATCAAACAAATCATCAATTCTAGGGAGTGGATACTTATTTTTGATTGTCACTTTGTTCAACTCCCGATAATCAATGCATAGACGAAGGGTACCGTCTTTCTTTTTCACAAACAAAACAGGTGCACCCCACGGTGAAAAGCTCGGTCTAATAAACCCTTTATCAAGCAACTCCTGTAACTGTTCTTTCAGTTCTTTCATTTCTGTAGGAGCTAATCGATAAGGAGCTTTGGAGATCGGATGAGTTCCTGTCACAACATCAATTACAAATTCGATCTCTCTATCTGGGGGTAAGCCTGTTAAATCATCAGGAAATACTTCTGGAAATTCACAAACGACATCTGTATCTTTTAGTTCACGAACCGGTGGATCAATAATTAAAACAGATGCTATATATCCTTGACACCCCTTCTGTAATAATTTACAAACCTTCATACAAGAGATTATCCGAAGAGGTAAGGATATACCTGCACTTGCTACTGTGAATGGTTCAGCTCCTACTGGTGCAAACTTGATCATCTTCAGGCCACAGTCAATATTAACTCTGTACTTCGAGAGCCAATCCATTCCCAATATCACATCAAAATCGTTCATTTTCAAAACAATCAATTCAGCATACATCTGATGGCCTTGGACATATATTGGACATCCTCGCACAATCTGATCTGTCTGTAATTCTTGCCCGGAAGGTAAGGCTATGGCGATTTGTGTCTCTAGTGTACTTGCTGTAATGCCCAGTCTCTTTACAAATGATTCCGAAATAAAGGAATGTGTGGCTCCTGAATCTAGTAAAACAATAGCAGTAATACCAGAAATCAAGAACATACCGGTGATCATCGATGTATCCGCATCCACTTCTTCTTTGGTCATGGAGAAAAGGCGTCCCTGTACTTTCTCAAAACTTCCTGGACAATTCTTGGCGAGATATCCTGGCTTCTTGCAACGATAACAGACATTAGAACCCTGCATACACTCCCCGCCATGGAGTTTGCCACATTTAGGACAAGGTGGTCTGTCCTGTTCTTTACGTGGAGGGGGACCCTTGCCACGGGTTTCCTCTGGTCGAGCACCTTTGCTATCGGTCTTTTTGCCTTGTCCTGTTCCTTGGCTCTTTTGAAAGTACTGTTGCCTTCGTTGTTGCCTGTCTATGTCAATGTCATGTTCATCTTGTTCTGCCATAAGTGTTCTTTCTACTATCTCCCCGTATGTAGCAACTTTCGACATTCGTACATCTCTTTTAATTTCAGAGCGAAGTCCCCTCATGAAGTGTTCGCCCTTACTTGTGTCATCTTGTGCAATATATGGTACATATTGGACTCCGGACTCAAATTGTTGTATGTATTCTGTCATTGCCATAGTTCCTTGCTTCAGGTTAAGGAAGTCGCTGGCTTTCTTAGCTCGTACGTCTTTACTGAAATACTTGTTGTAAAACACGGTTTTGAAAGTTTCCCATGTCAATGGTCCAACCGGTAATGCGACCTTTGCAATCTCCCACCAAATTCTTGCATGTTTTGTTAATAGAAAGATGGCACAAGTCACTTGGTCAGCATCATCCATATGAAGGTAGGAGAAGATGGACTCCAATGACTTAATCCACTCTTCTGCTACTGCTGGATCGGTGCTTCCCATGAATTCCGGAGGATTCAAACGTCTAAAACGATCATATACGTCTGTTTGAACAGGCACATGTCTGTGTACTATGGCTTGAGCTTGTGCCTGTTCATGAGTAGTCCGTTGCATCTCCAGTAGCTGCTGGATTTGTTCAACATGGACCTTTGCTTGTTGTTGGAGTAATTGGGCGAAGTCATCTACAGGTCGCGGCGCACTACCTTCACCTTCGACTGCTGGGGCCTTGCCCTTAAATGACTCTCCCTCATGTACTTTACGTTTCGGTGGCATCGTTGCTTATCTTAACCTACATGTAGGTCACATAGAAACACATAACTTAGCATAAACTATGGAATACAAAGATACTTACTTGCCAAGTTCTCCATATGGATGAAGTGCAGTGTCTTCCCTGTCAAAGAACCGTGGGCTCTGATACCATAAAAATTTCACACCCTTACTCTATACTTAGCATAATTACCATAATCAAAATAAGGTTTGAATGATATAACTATATTATGACTCAAATCAAACAAGGGGCATCACTTTGACGGTTTGTAAAAATTTTGGCATGATATCCCTATATTTTTTATAAGCCCAAACCAAGCAACAACATTCATATATACATAGACACAAACTCAACTCAAGCAACAACATCAACCCATATGTATATAATCGTATTCTTACACACAAACATATTCTGTACCATCATACCCCTAGACATAAACATTGTAAAACTTGTTTCAAACCCTGACATTCAATTCATTATAATACATATGCGGAAGCTATACAATAAGAAGCCCGGTTCTTGTCGAGGTGAGGCACGTCACTAGCATCCATTGGCGAACCGGCATCCTATGCATCTTCACTACCTGATCCTGTAATACATGAGCTACGTGAGTTTATAAACTCAATAAGTTGGCACTTGTACGTATCAATATGCATCGAAGGAACATACATATCAAGTCGTGATCAACAATGAATCTTAAAAACATGTCATACCGTAGCATATATTCAATGTTCATTTTTGTACTTGAGCCTCATTAGTTGACCTGTACTACCGTGCTTGCTTTATTATATAGCTACTACTGTGTTGGACGTCAGGGAGCAACCTTTGGCAACCCCACGTCCCATGAACATATATTGGCCAGTAGCTTTAGTGGACTTAAAACCACCCATGATGTCAACAAGCTCTATATCATGTAAATCAATCCTTTTCTTTTCATGTTCATGTTCTTGTTCATGACATAGCACCCATCATCAATATTCATGAGTTCCTTACATATTTAATACATAACAATGGAATATGGTGCTATGTTTTCATCAATAAACATACTAACAATGTACGTGATGCATGCAGAGGAGGCTGAGGCAAAGCTAGACTCGACGCTGATTAACGGTAACTTTTTTGTTTAAGATTTTAATTACTGTACAATTGCATGGATTTGATGCTTGCTTGAAGATTTATTTTTGGGATTGATAACTTAGGAGGATTTAGGATGCATACTCTACTAGTTGAGAGTAAGAATGTAATTGTTTTATTGAGAAACAAATTTATCGACCAATGATTTTATGAGGTTAAGTTGTAATTTTCGATTCAAGGCTTTTCATCTATTATAAATAGAACCTCCCTCATTTGCATTCAATGTACAAAATTTTCTTTTTCTCCTTTCTCTTTAATTTAATTTTATATGCGAATTTTTCAGTATTAGCGCTTAAAGTTCAAATTTCCAAGATATAAAATCTCGAGTTTGGATTTTCAAAGCTTACACGCTTAAATTCGAACTTTGGAATTAAATTTAAGAGTTGTCTTTTAGCTTTGAGTTTTTTAAGCATTTGTGCTTAAATACAAGTTTTGCAAGATATAAACTCTTGGAATTGGATTTTAAGTTTAACGTTTAGAATTCGAAATTAGAAAGTTTGCATACCATATTGTTAGCGTTCTAAACATTTCAAGTTCGTGTGGCTTTGAAATTTGTAGTGCTACTATTTGAAAGTCGTAGTCATTGTATCTTAGAAAAAGAATTGCCAACAACCGTGAGCACGGGACGAGGCAATATCATTTTAAAGAAAAAGAGCTAAACTCTTGCCTCAACTATTTTCTCATAGCTATTTGGTTCAGCCATTTCTATCCCGAGATTTTCCAAAACAAAACAAAACAATATCATATCAACAAGATACACACTCTTGTTTTTTGAGTCACTTTGATGACTTTTAAATTTATTTGAATATGAAGGCATTTCAGATCATTCACTCAAAACTCTCATCAAATTTAAATCATTCAATCCAAATACTACCTTAGATTTTCATTATTAATTGACATCAAAATATATTGTAAGAATATTTTTATCAGTCATTTCTTTGTTTTCTTTTTGTCATGGATCTTGGATATCGGTTTAGTTTTTCTTTAAAAAAAATTAGTTTTTCAAAAATTTCTATTAATTCGATTATTGATCGAAATAATTGATTTTAAAACCGATTTGTTTTATTCGATTTTGATTTTAAAAAAAAGCAAAAACTTGTGTGAGACGGTCTCACGGGTCATATCTGTGAGACGGATATCTTGTTTGGGTCACCCATGAAAAAGTATTACTTTTTATGCTAAGAGTATTACTTTTTATTGTGAATATGGGTAGGGTTGACCCGTCTCACAGATTATGATCCGTGAGACGGTCTCACATGAGACTCACTCTTAAAAAAATTAGTAAAATCGGTTTGCTGTATAATTTGGGCTGAAACTGAGCCCACATATGACATGTATGGGCTTTGCATTCAAGAATGACGTGTTACGACCAATCAGCGTCTAGAAAATGAGTAAGCAACAAAGCTGAAACTTCGCCGGCCTAATAAATTTCATTCAAACGGAACAAGTGAAAAAGGTAACGATTTTCGCCACTTGATCGATCCGAATTGCTCCTGCCAACGGATAAATTTCACCGTCTTTCTCCATTAATCTGCCTCTTTGCCTTAATTTGAAGGTGTATTGTGCGGCGGTATGGTTGTTTTGCTTGACTTTTATTGGTTAAAATCGATGTCCGTTTCTTTTGATCGGGATGTTCTCTTGGGTGCCTGCTTGTTTTTCTGAGTTTCGATTCATAAAATCGATGTCAGTTCTTTAATTAGTCGTCATCATTGTGATATTCCCAAATAAATTTCCCTTGATTTAGGGTTCTCTTGCATATTTACTGAGCTCGTGTGTGTGCGAGTTTCATGTAAAATTTGGGGTTTTTTGAAGCTAGTAGGGGTTTTTGTTCTATGCGCTTTGTCAGCTTGTGTGAAGTTGTTGCATTTTTTGTTTGTCTCCTTTACAAACCCATTTTTGATCGTATTTGTTTTGTGATTTGCATTTTTATCACTTTTCTATCCAAATTCCAATTTATTATGGTACTAGCTGCTGGAAAATTGTTTTTTTTTTGCGGCCCTTGATAGAAGAAATGGCTGGGACTCCGATTTATATTATCAAAGACTTGAGTCAATTCTGAAAAAGTTGTAACATTATATTTGATTGATATCTTCAAGTTAGTATCTCGTTTCCCTTGGGAAATTAGGAACTCTGATTGTAGCATTTCTGTAATTAGTACCTTTTGTTAGATTCTGGCTAGATTTAATTTATTGATTGTGGTGGACAGGGAACAAATCAAGATGATGAAGTTGAGAACCTATGCCGGGCTTAGCTTAATAGCTACATTAGCTGTTATTTACCATTCCTTTAACAGTAGAGGGCATTTTTATCCTGCAATGGTTTATTTGTCAACTTCAAAGATCAGTTTGGTGCTTCTTTTGAATATGGGTCTGGTTATTATGTGTATTTTGTGGCAATTGACCAAGAAAATCTTCCTGGGTTCACTCCGAGAAGCTGAAATTGAAAGGCTGAATGAGCAGTCTTGGCGGGAAATCATGGAAATACTTTTTGCAATCACTATTTTCAGACAAGATTTTTCAGTGACATTTCTTGGGATGGTGACAGCTTTACTTCTGATCAAATCTTTGCATTGGTTGGCCCAAAAGAGGGTTGAATACATTGAAACTACTCCATCTGTCCCAGTGAGATCTCATATTCGCATCGTGTCATTTATGGGATTCCTCCTCCTCATTGACAGTATCTTTCTGTACAATTCAATAAAATATTTGGTGGAAACAAGACAAGCCTCAGTTTCACTCTTTTTTTCATTCGAGTAAGTTTAGTGTTATTTATTGTGACACTGACTTTTTGCTCTGAGTGCTGTTATTTGAAAATCATAGTTTCCTTTCAGATACATGATATTGGCTACAACAACTGTATCAACCTTCATCAAGTATATATTCTACGTCAGTGACATGCTAATGGAAGGACAATGGGAAAAGAAGGCTGTCTACACCTTTTACTTGGAGCTTATCCGTGACTTGCTCCACTTGACTATGTACATGTGTTTCTTCCTTGTCATTTTTGTGTAAGTGACCTTCCAGCTAAATCTTTCTCCTGGATGATTAGGGTAATTTAGCTATTTTTTGGATGGTGATGAATTTCAATCTTTTTCTGCTTGTTCATTTTTTTATTTTATTTCTGCATTGCATGAATTTATGCCTCATGTTTATAAAAATGGGCAAATCAAGGCTCTGTTCAAATATGAGCTGTTGTTTTGCTACTGAGTCGCAGCAGATTATGCATGCCATCTTATTGGTTCCAAAGTGTTTTTAGTATAATTTGATATTGTTTTTCATCATAATACTTGAACTAGTTAAATAGTTTCCTATTAATCTCCTTCCTTGAAATGTATTATTTATTGTAATGAACTTTGAGGATTCTGTTATTCCACTTGTGCAAATGATCATCTTGAGCTTGCTTTATGTGCTTCTGCTCTTGCAAAAATGTTTTGATAAGTTTTTAATTCTTTGTTCACTTTCTGACGTCCAGGAACTATGGCGTGCCTCTTCACTTGATCCGAGAACTTTACGAGACCTTCCGAAACTTTAAAACCCGTGTGGCTGATTACATACGTTACCGAAAGATCACTTCAAATATGAACGATCGATTTCCAGATGCAACCTCTGAAGAACTCAACGCGTATGACACTTTTATTCAATTCAAATTTCTATTTGGATCTCTTGATATTTTTAAGTTTCTTTTAATTATTGGGCCTATGTATACAGGAGTGATGCTACATGCATTATATGTCGCGAGGAGATGACTATGGCCAAGAAACTTCTTTGTGGGCATCTTTTCCACGTACACTGCTTGAGATCGTGGTTAGAAAGACAAAACACATGCCCTACTTGCAGAGCTTTAGTTGTACCTTCTGAGAATGGGGCATCTACCTCTGTATCAAGGGCAGATGGCCATCAGCAAGGTATGATATTCCTACCGTTAATGCTAGTCTTGATAGCTTTATAGCTTTATTACCTTTGGGCATGTGCCTCGAATTAGACTGGTTGAATTTTGTGATTTTGCTCGGTTTTTCATTGAAAAGTCAGTCAATCTTGCTTATCTTGAAAGAATTGCAAAGTTGCCTTCATATGTTGTCCTGATTTTGCCAAACTTTGCGCTAACACGGTTTGTGCAACCCAGGTGTCAGTGCATCTGGTACTTCCTCTCAAGCGTCTTCTGCTGGTGACGGCGTGGCAAATGATAATGTCAGCCAGCATCAGTCTAGACTTCAAGCCGCCGCCGCCGCCGCCGCATCAATATATGAGAAATCTTTTGTTTATCCTTCTCCAAATACACTGATGTGGTATGCACTTTTTTCAAGTGTTTTGCCATTTATGTTTTTCTAATTATTTTCGTTTTATTTTTATTTTTGGATCATGCATATTTTTCTTCTTCAACTCATTGATCTGTGATGACAACTTGGAAGGCATGAAAAACCTTAGCTATGGGGTTCAGAAGTTCTTTCGTTCTTCTGTTTCTGGCTATTCTATTGCATGGATTGCCATAAAATTTATGAAAATTTGCTTCATATTGTCCTGACCATATATTGATAACTTTGGAGAGGATAATCACATCCAAGTGTTAGTTCTATTAGTTAAGTCGCTGTGAAAAATGTGTGCTCCGGAGAACTCTGGTGTTGTTATGACACCTAATCTGGAGATTATCTTCCTTTTATATTCATGGGCGGTCTCGAGCTTTGCGGCATTTGATTGTTTTTCTAATGCTAAGAGAGGGGGTATCTATAAGACTGCATTAAATGTTGAACTTCTTGCAGGTCAACTGGATATGCTTTACTTCCTCAAACAATTGGACATTCTAGCAACACAGCAATGACTGATGATGCTGCTGGAGCCTCTACAAGTGGACTGCCTCAACAGTATCAGTTTTTAAACACAACCTTTGCTCAGTCACCACAGTGCACTTTTGTTCCTTCACAGTTTCTGGGTGTTAACGGGCACGTTGGGACAGGAAGCGCATCAGAGGCACCACTAGATCTACAAATGAAATTGATTGAGAATCAGATTGAGGTATGCTTTATTTTCTTGAGCAAGATGTAAAAATATTCAGTCTCTTCATGCTACAAAGGTGCTGCTAATCTATGCCTTAAATTAGTGGACTTTTTTAGTCTGTATGCATATGTATCTTTTTATTGTTGGACTGGAAGATTAGATGAATGAATAATCTATTTTACTTGTGACAATTATGCCACCTCTTTCCTTTGCTCTTGTAAAGATTATACTCGATCTTGATCTTGATCGCTATTGTGCTACAGACTCGTGACAAATCAGCCATAAACAATAAGTTTCGTCTTCAAATATAATGCTGCATCATTATTTACTAATATATGTGATTTTTGCGGAATTGTCGTGTATTATTGTTTATTTTACATCCTTTTTCTCTCTCTTGGCAGTTTCTTCAACAGCAGCTCCAGCACCTACAGGCGTCAAATTGTGAGAAAACAATGGATCAAGGCTCCTCTGATGTGAAGGGGAAGTCAGCATCATCACCATCACCATTACCATCACCATCACCATCACCATCACCATCACCATCTTCATCTGTTGTCGACTCAACAAGTGAGACTGGGAATCCAGTATGTACAGCCTAATACACCTTGCTCAAATACATATTTTACAAGGAGCGTGAGTTGTGTGCAGATACAGAGGCGACAATTCAATGAGCCGGTATTTGTATTTATTCGGTGCCTTGAAATTGATAGGAGTTCCAATACTGTGTACCAATGTCTCATAATCCTATACAGAGGTGACAATTTAATGAACCTGCAAACATGGTACATACCAATTTGTTTTAGGAGTGCATTTGTATCAAGTCACTTGACATAAGCAACTTCAGTCCTTTTTCATCCTTTGCTGTGGAATAGATCAGGTTCTTCGAGTTTCTAACCGTATACGTTGCCTTTGGTTCCGTAGTCTACTGGGGAATGTCGAACTGCTGCCTATCTTCCTTTTTTTTGGACTAATGTTGATCGTATTGATAACGGATACAACTTTATTCTGCTTAAGCTCCCTCAAATATTCAAATAGATCGTCTTGTACCTGAGGTAATCGGTGAGTTTTCATACTAACCAATGAGACACCATTCAGGGCTAAAAGATGTGTTCCGTTAGCAATGAATCTGCATCCATGACCTCACTTTAATTTCTGTTATGTTAGTAGAGTCAAAACCAGTTGATAATATATATTCAAGTTTGTGCTCGATTCAAACTTTTAATTTTTTTTCGGGCTCGAAAATTGAGCTAGGCTCAAAATATTGTAACATGTTTATGCATTATTTGAACCATTAGTTAGAAGACTTAATGTCTCAACATGTTTGGATTATCGAACAAAATAATTAAAGTTTGAATTTAATTCAAATAAATTCAAACATATTTAAATATAACTTAAGTTCAATAATTTAAAATATATATTGAATGTCACCGATAAAAGGTTGGAGCAGTAAATAATAGCAGATAAGCAAGAAGCTGGAGCATCTCGTTGTTTTCTCCGCATGTGGAAAAAGGAAATCCCATAACCAAACGCTCAAACATTTAGAAGCCAATATTGGAAATCTGGAACAATGTCAAGTGTCTTAAAAATTGAAGAACGGGCAAACAGAGATCTGGACACTCTAAAGTAAAGCTATCTGAAACCATATGGATACCAAATTTTCAAATATTATTGAAGAGCATGTTAGGCAATTGTTGGGTCGAAATGTAGCGTAAAACTGAAACTATGAGTACCTTGTAGCAAAATATGTTGTAATAGACTCTGAAACAAAGGCATAAACAAAATATAAGTCGAGGCTATAATTTAAATTTCTCTCCTTAAGAGGAAAAGGATCGTATGAGTTTTTATGGAATTAATAAGGTCTGAAATTTGAATATAGATGCGACTAAAATCACTCGCACTTTAAAAAAGGCATAACAAATTTAATTAAGATTGCGCTTTGGAAATGACGGAGTCATAGACAATTTAAAGATAGACTATAGAACTACAATGTTTTTTTTTTCACCGTACAACTCTTGTAGGTGGTCGTAAACAAAGATCTGCATACGTGATGTCATGAGTTCTTTGACCGTAGCGTGCCTCAGTGGACGCATTTGTTCACCATACAACTCTTGTAGGTGGTCGTAAATGTCAGTAGCATTTACAGCTTTCTCAAACTGCCTCTGCAGATCGTTTGACATAAAAGCTAGCATGTAGCTCTTGATTTGCAAGTCATGGTCCCACCAATTTTCAAGGTCAGCCAGCTCCTCCTTAATGGAATTTGGCTTAGCAGTTTTAGGAGGGGCCTTGGTGAGCACATATGCTACCTTTTCGGAATTCAAAATAATTTTTAATATGAGCCGAATACTGATCGCAGGTAGCGTTCATCATGCAACCACTGTTGATGGAAGACAAGAAATTATTAAAAATTCTTTTAATTATCCTTTTAGTGGGCTTGATTTAAATTTTGGATATCATCCAAAATGAGGGATTTTAATTTTAAAATTTGTCTCATCAATAATTTTAAAACTTGTGTCATGATTGTTTGTATGATTACCAAATTCATGCAATTTTTGTTATTATATTAATAATAACAAACATACTGATTATTTATAATATATCACATACATCATAAATAATAAATGATGATCGATAACCGAGAGCTAATTGATTCGTACGAGCCACATAAGAATCCATGTCCATAACCTAGGTAAATGTAGGGATGCAAATGTAATATTACATAAGCTTACAATATTTTACATGTCTTCGATATTCAAAACTCATTCCGAGGATTGTGCACACAGTTTTTAAATTTTGATCTCACACTAATTCTAATATTTACATAAAATATTCATGGCACACTGGGATACAAATATAGGGGATGAGAACGAATAATAAACCATGTCCACTTTTAATTATCAAATAATCAAAATTACAACACGTAAAATATCCTAACATACACCTAGCACGTTGGTCATGACTCTCGATCATCTTTTTACCATATAATATCACATATTATCTAAATTCGATAATATCACATATTAGCAATAAATCGTGTATCTCGTAAATTATCACTAAACACCATAATTATAGAATTAAATAAACACTTTTATATCATTTCAGATAATTAATTTTTTTGTAAAATACCTTTTATCATAAATAATTAAAATCATACTTCAATTATTTATTTTGTAAGAAATTAATTTTATCAAAATTATTGTAGGGGTAAAATTATTCGTATTTTCATAAAACATCAATTTAACCCAAAATCAGGGAACCAATCATTGATAGCACGATCGACAGAATCATCACAAATAAATTCTAATCTAGACAAGTGATCTGCTACCACATTCTCGACACCCTTCTTATCTCTTATTTCTAAATCAAATTCTTGTAACAATAAAATCCACCGAAGAAGGCGTGGCTTTGCATCTTTCTTAGCAAGCAAGTATTTAAGGGCAGAATGATCAGTGAATACAATTACTTTGGACAAAACAAGGTATGAATGAAATTTGTCAAGTGCGAATACTACTGCAAGTAATTCCTTTTCAGTTGTTGCATAATTCAATTGAGCCTCATCTAAGGTCTTACTTGCATAGTAAATTGTGTGAAATACCTTGTTTCGCCGCTGGCCAAGTACGGCCCCCACTGCAGTGTCACTGGCGTCGCACATGATCTCGAAGGGCAGGTCCCAATCCGGTGCCACCAAGACAAGAGCCGTCACCAAGCGCTCCTTTAAATCCTCGTATGCCTGCAAACAGTTAGAATTAAAATCAAAGGGCATATCTTTCATAAGTAGAGAAGATAGAGGTTTGGCAACTTTAGAAAAATCTTGGATGAACCGCCGATATAAACCGACGTGGCCTAAAAAACTTCTAACTCCCTTTACTGAGGCTGGTGGTGGTAGGTTCTTTATGACTTCAATTTTTGCTTTGTCCACCTCAATTCCTTGCTCCGAAACCTTGTTCCCTAAAACAATCCCCTCTTGTACCATGAAATGGCACTTTTCCCAATTGAGCACCAAGTTCGTCTCCTCACATCTTCTCAACACGGATCTCAAATTCTGCAATCACTCATCAAACGTTGCACCAAAGATAGAAAAATCATCCATAAATATTTCAAGAAAGGTTTCAATCATATCATGGAATATAGCAGTCATATAGCGCTGAAATGTAGCAGGTGCATTACAACGACCAAAAGTCATTCGGCGAAAGGCAAACGTGCCATAAGGACAAGTGAAATTGGTTTTCTCTTGGTCCTCAGGTGCGATTGTGATTTGATTATACCCCGAATACCCATCTAGAAAGCAAGAAAATTCATGCCCCGCTAATCTCTCCAACATTTGATCAATAAAAGGAAGGGAAAAGTGGTCCTTACGGGTGGCATCATTCAACTTCCTATAGTCAATACACACTCTCCACCCCATAACAGTTCTCGTGGGAATAAGTTCATTCTTTTCATTTGTGATCACCATAATACCACCTTTCTTAGGTACACATTGAACCGGACTTACCCAAGCACCATCGGAAATAGGGTAGATAATACCTGAATCGAGAAGCTTAATAGTTTCCGCTTTCACTACCTCTTGCATCTTTGGATTTAGTCGTCTTTGAGGTTGCACGAGAGGTGAGTACTTCTCTTCCATCAAGATTTTATGCATGCATATCGATGGACTGATTCCCTTGATGTCTGCCACCTTCCAAGCGAATGCCCTTTTGTGCTCTTTGAGAACTTGCAACAATTTGTCCTCCATAGCATCTGTAAAAGCAGCAGAAATAATGACAGGCAATGTGTTATTCTCACCTAGGAATACGTACTTTAAGTGCGGAGGTAAGGGTTTGAGCTCAAGCGTCGGTGGCTCCTCGATGCTCGACTTTGGAGGGATCAAATCTCTGCGTTCTCCTAGGTCCTCCAGTCGCATCCTCATTGGCTTTCTCCATGGATGGTTGGCATTGAGATGTGCCACAATTTCAGTTTTTTCATCGTCCAATTCCTCTTCTCCCAACTCAGTAGTGATAGTGGCCTCCAAAGGGTCCCTAAAAGCATCCTGCATATAGTGAGAAACAAGAGAGTCAAAAGCATCAATTCTAAAACAGCTATCAGAATGCAGTGTGTGCTTAAGTGCATTAAAGACATCAAAAGTAATCTCCTCCTCGCCCACTCGCAATCTCAACTTCCCTTCTTGTACATCAATCAGTGCCTTGCCAGTCGCAAGGAATGGTCTCCCCAAAATGAGGGGCATCTTTGTATCCTCCTCCATGTCGAGCACCACGAAATCGGCAGGAAAAATGAATTTGTCCACTTTCACTAGCACATCCTCAATCACTCCGCGGGGGTACTTGACAGATCTGTCAGCCAGTTGCAAGGACATCCTCGTCGGCTTAGGCTCTCCCAACCCAAGTTTCCTAAACACAGAAAATGGCATCAGATTAATACTTGCACCAAGATCACATAATGCTTTATGAAAAACAACATCACCAATCATGCAAGGAATAGAGAAACTCCCTGGGTCTTTTAGCTTCGGTGGGATTTTGTTTTGCACTAAAGCGGAGCAATTTTCAGTTAAGTTCACTGTCATGTGATCCTCCAACTTCCTCTTATTAGCTAAAATATCCTTCAAAAATTTAGCGTAACTAGGCATTTGCATTAGAGCATCGGCAAAAGGAATATTGATATGCAACTTTTTAAACACCTCAAGAAACTTACCGAATTGTGCATCCAGTTTCTCTTTTTTCAATGCTGCAGGGAAAGGTGGAGGAATAACAATTTTTGGTTGTGCAGTGGGTGCTAGTGTAGAGTTAGAAGACTTACCTTTTCAACTCAATAGCCTTCACTTGCTCTTTTGGATTAGTCCCTGTGTTACTTGGCAAGATGCCTTGCTCTCTACTTGCTATCATCTTCGCTAATTGACCAATCTGATTTTCAAGTCCCTTAATCTACGCATCCTGATTTTGAAGTCTAGTTTCAGTGGATGAAATAAACTTAGACATCATTTGCTCCAAGTTGGACTTTTCTTCTCTAGGTGGATCGGATCTGTACATCGGTTGTTTGCCATATTGTTGTCCTCCTTGCGGTCGATTCTGACTGTTTTGACCGCCCCATGAGAAGTTGGGATGTTGCCTCCACCCAGGATTGTATGTGTTCGAATAAGGGTCATGCCTTGAACGGTTTTGGACTCCCACTTGGTTCACTGGTGCCTCATTTTGCACATAGAATGGATTGTCGTCTTGACAGTCCTTCGCATAGTGTTCCCCTCCACACTTTTCACAGAATATCTCTTGAAGACGCATCGCCGTGCCACCCACATTCAAGCCATCTATTTTCCTGTTTAAAGCATCAAGTTGTGCAGTAATAGCAGAAAAATCAGTTACCTGGTGCACTCCTGCACTTCTCCGCTGGTTGTTCCTGTCAGATTGAGGATGATAACTGCTAGCAGCCATCTCCTCCAACAACTCATATCCTTCTTCTGCAGTCTTCCTCAAAAGGTTCCCACAAGCAGCAGCATCTATCATAGTACGGTTAGGAGTAAGCAAACCGTAATAAAATGTTTGAATGACTAACCCAAGTGGCAACTCATGATGTGGGCATCTTCGTAGTAGGTCCTTGAAGCGTTCCCATGCCTCATATAACGATTCCTGATCGAATTGAGTGAATGTTGTAATGTCTGCCCGCAGCTTCATGGTCTTGGAGGGAGGGAAGTATTTGATGAGAAAAGCTTTCGCCATGTCCTCCCATGTAGCGATCGAACCTACAGGCAAACAATTTAACCACGCTTTAGCTTTATCACGTAAGGAGAAAGGAAATAAACGCAATCTAACAGCATCATCAGAAACTCCAGTGAATTTAAAAGTATCGCAGATTTCAAGAAAATCCGCGATGTGCGTGTTTGGATCATCCACTGCAGTTCCTCCGAATTGGATTGTGTTCTGAATCATCTGGATTATGGCTGGCTTGATTTCAAAGTGATTTGCCCGCACGATAGGTCTCACAATGCTAGGGCGTGCACCCTCCAAAGAAGGTTGGACATACTCCAGCATCGGTATGCGGCGTGGCATCTCGACTTGTCTATTTTCACGCTGTTCCTCCTCACGTTCTGGCTCGTGTCTCTCCATCAGTTCTTTAAGCCTCTGTTGTTGTCTTCTCCTGCGGAAGGTTCTTTCAATTTCAGGATCAAACTCAAGCTCTACGTCAAGTGACTTTGGCATGCACTGGAAGAGATATCTGTAATAAAATATGAAGTGTCATCTCAAGAGAAATAAAATAATGCTAAAGGAAATAACTAAAAATAAAATTGTAGATTAACAGTCCCCGGCAACGGCGCCAAAAACTTGATCGAGCAAAACTTGCACTGTGATATCCTCAATAAAAATATGATTTTGTATGCTCAAAATTAATCGCAAGTGCACGATGTCAAGTAATAATATAGTGTACAAGAGTACGAGTATCGTTCCACAGAAGACTGTGTTTAACAATTCTTATTTTCAGTTATTTAACATTTAGCAACGAAAATTGAGTTGTGTGATTATTCCTACTATTCTCAAATAAATATGCAATTAAAATGATTCAACAAGTAATGAATGAGAATTTAATCTAAAATGTTGAGTTAAAATTCAATGAGAAATGGATTTGTTGGGAATCTCGGTTCACCTACCCCTCGTTAATTAATTAATTCGTTCGATCGTGATCTACGCTTCCGACAGGATTTCCTAATCTATTGAACACACTCTCTCGAGCTATGCCAAACTAATTCTACTCAATGAAGTAATTAAATGTCTTTAATTATTTATCAAGAGCAAATCGCATTTCGACCTATGAAATCCCCTAGTTTTCGACCCGAAGGACTATGACTATCAGCACGTATCCAATTTCATATATCTATGTAAATTGTAGATCCGCGGATTATACTACTCGATCCTATCACTCGTTATTCTCTCGAACTCACTCGTGAAATGAAAACGTCGTTAAAGTTAGCTACGCTTTAATGACACGACAAAACAGTAGTAAAATCAAGTGTAACGCAGAACCGAAATATAAATTAATTCAAATCAACGTTCGGAGTAGGATCCCCTTTAATCCCAACAAATAATAAAGTTAGCTACTAGAATTCATAGTAAAAATAAATGCAACAATGTTTAAAATGAAAGAAAATAGATTATAAATACTAGGCGAGACGAAATCTGCGAAGAACGATGCCCAGACTCTTCAAATCTTCAATCCAAGCGCAAAAGTGCTCTCCAAACTTGTGACGGCTGAAGAAGAATGTCTGAATCTCGCCCACAAACGTCTAAGAGACCTTTCCATTCCAGCCATCCTCCCAAACTAAGGTAAGAAATCGAGCATGAAATTTTTCCAAAAATAGGTAGCGCTCGGACGGTAGAAAAGTACCGCTCGAGAGCCACAACTTCTGTAAATCTCCTTGGGAAGTGCGGCATTCGCGCTCGGGCGGTAGAATTTCACCGCCCGAGCGCCAACTCTTTTGTAATTTTTCCTTTGGGGCTCTCTTCTCGCGCTCGGGCGGTAGAATTTCACCGCCCGAGCGCCAAACCTTCTGTAAAGATGCTTCGGCATTTCTCTTCTCGCGCTCGGGCGGTACAATTTTACCGCCCGAGCGCCAACTTCTCTGCCCTTTTTGTCTTGACTTGGCACTTGGCTCCGATTTTGGTTCTTCCGGTCGTGTTTCCTGCAAATTAATCACCCAATAGTGAGATATGATAATATGCAATTGATTACTCTAAAATGAACAGAATGTAAATGAAATGCATGCATGCACAATGCAAACACAACTAAAACTAATACAATAAAACACGTAAAAACGACACATATCAGGCGCGCTGTACGCCGGATGCGCCAGCCGCCGCGTGAGTTTGAGGGGCATTTATCTTTAAAATTCTTACGCGGTTAGAAATCATAAACTCAACACAATTTAATTAAAACACACTATTGAGAATAACTGGCTCTGATACCACTGTTTTTACATCTTGTTCTCGTACTCAAGGAGTATCAGAAGTTTAAAATTTTTGTTCTCGTGCATTGTGTGTTAAAAAAACATTCATAGATTGTTCTAAGAATTAAACCTTCGTGTATGTAACGCTGGAATCCAAGCTATTCCGGATTTTAAACGGATATAGTCCTTCTTGTATATCCCTATGAACGACTCTTCAAACTCGATCATCTAATTAGGTCTACGATCAGAAACTATCATCCTCGCTTGGATTGCACTAGAAATCGCAAGCGATTTGTACGTTGAGACTTTATGGAAGATGAGAGGAGAATTTTGCAAGCTTTGTGTGCAAATTTTGTGTATAAAATTGTGTGTTTTGTATTAGCACCCCTCATGGTGTATATAGAGTGAGACTCCTAATCAAATTAGGAAGATATGCCCAAGAATTAGAGTTTCTTCTATTACTGGTGATCGATACCATATCGATGTGGATAGAATTGGAGTTTCTTCTATTACTGGTGATCGATATGGAATGCCAACGTCTGGAAATCGGGATCCCTAGACTAGGATTGAGTCTAGTCTGAGTCGTGGAGTCATGAGTATGATTGACAGTTTTATATGAATTATGTTTCAGATTTTGATTTATATCTGATATCTGCTTCATGATTTTGATTGATTATATGATTACATGTTCGTTGATTTATACTGGGATTATATTCTTACTAGAATTATCCGGCTGTTGTCGTGTTTGTATGTGTGCATGACAACAGGTGGGACATGATCAGGGTCGAGGAGATGACGAGAGATCAGGATTAGAGTGGAGACCACGGACTTGGATGTTGCTGTAAATAGGGTTTGAACACTTGATAGCTAGTGGTTGAACCTTAGTTTGTATTGAATGTATGTTGTACATGACTTGTACCTTATGTTATATTGATATGTATAATAGTATGATTTCCATTACGTTCCGCATTTAAAAAAAAAATTAGACCCTGTTTATCTTAATTGATTAAATTGTCATAATAATTGATTAAGAGTATGATTAGCGTCCGGGTCCCCACAACAGGTGGTATCAGAGCGATAGATCCTTTAGATTGAGATAGAAGCTAGTGAGCGGGATAGATTGAGGTTTTCTTTCCTGCTTTTGAATGCTAGCATGTCTTACTGCTTTAATACATGTTACTTACTTATCTGATTTGATATGGTAATATGTTTTATTGAGAATGAATCAGCACCGCTTCTGGATCAGCAGTAAGATGATCGGAGGAGGACTGAAATAGAATTGTGGTATTTGTTACTAATCCATTTGATTATCAGATATGCCTCCGAGAAGAGTACCGGAACAGGGTAGTACTTCGAATCCTCCCATGGATGTTACAGCCACTCCAATGGAGACATTGTTAAAAAGGTTTCAATCATTTTATCCACCGATTCTGAAAGGTACCGAGACAAGCAGTGGATTGTGAGAGTTGGCTAGACGATATCGAGATGCTATTTGAGTCCCTGGACTATACCGATGAGCGGAGGGTGAAACTGATAGGACACCAGTTACACGATGTGGCAAAGAACTGGTGGATCACCACTAAGCGAGCCTTAGAACATCGAGGTACGACTATTACCTGGAATGTGTTTAGAACTGAATTTTATCAGAGGTTCTTTCCAGTGTCGTATAGGAAAGACAAGGGAGCCGAGTTTGCTAACTTGAGACAGGGCCTGCTAAACATTGAGGAATATGTGGCCAAGTTCTCTACATTTTTGCGGTTTGCTGCACCACGTGGCTGAACATGATGAGGCCGTTGCAGATCCTAATGGCCTAAATCCTGAAATTTTTACATTGGTGAATACCGGGAGGCCAAACAATTTCACTGATGCCTTGAATCGGGCTAAGGGAGCTGAAGTCGGTATGATGAGACAGAGAGGAGCTTCGTTTGTGCCTCCAGCATCGGGACCACAGCAACCACCTCCCCGGTTTGAGAGTGGCAGCAGTAGTGGCGGAAAGAAGGACTTCTTGAAGGCTAGAGGGAAGCAGTTCAAGAAGACAGGAAGCAGTTCTTCTAGCTCTGGGAGTCCGCGACATAGCCAGAGTTATACAGGACCCTATTGCAGCACCTGTGGAGGGAAGCATTCCACAGATCAGTGCCGATGAGTGTTTGGCAGCTGTCGTATTTGTAGACAGCAGGGACATTTTTCCCGAATATGTCCACAGAGAGGTGCCCAGGGATCCCAGGCAACAGAGTCATCTGGACCAGTGGCTCAGACATGGAGACGATCATCTGCTGTTCATTCTTTCCAGCCAAAACCGTCTACTCAGTCACAGAAATGGCCAGGAGTAAGTCAGACAGTGAGCCAGCCTCCGAGACAGCAGTCCAGAGTGTTCGCTTTGACTGAGGAGCAGGCACATGATGCACCTGATGATGTTGTGGCATGTAACTGCTTTATTTCTGGTTATCCTACATATGTATTGATAGACACTGGTGCATCACATACATTTATATCTGAGCAATTTGCATTGAGTCATGTATTGCCTATTGAATCATTGTCTGCGATAGTGTATGTCTCTTCTCCGTTGGGGACATGTTTGATATCAGTAAAGTCTGTTAAATCGTGTATACTGTAGTATGATGGGACATGAAATTGAGTTAGACTATATTGTGCTTGGGATATCTGACTTTGATTGTATTATCGGTATCGATATGCTGACCAAGTACAGGGCTACAGTCGATTGTTTCCACAAGATCGTGAGATTCAGACCTGAAATGGATGAGGAGTGGAAATTTTATGGTAAGAGTTCTCGAGCTAGAATTCCTTTGATATCTGCGATGAATATGACTCGATTATTGCAGAAAGGAGTGGATGGATTCCTTGTCTATTCAGTTGATTTACTGAAATCGAGTCCATCATTGGCGGATTTGCCAGTGGTGTGTGAGTTTGCTGATGTCTTTCCAGATGAGATTCCTGGATTGCCTCCGATTCGAGAGATTGACTTCAGCATTGAGTTGATGCCAGGTACAGTTCCGATATCTAGAGCTCCATACCGAATGGCACCGATTGAGTTGAAAGAGCTGAAAGAACAGTTGGAGGATTTACTGGCCAAGGGGTACATCAGACCGAGTGTGTCCCCTTGGGGAGCTCCAGTACTGTTTGTTCGAAAGAAAGACGGTTCGATGAGACTTTGTATCGACTACCGGCAACTGAACAAGGCAACGGTAAAGAATAAATATCCCTTGCCTCGCATTGATGATTTGTTTGATCAGTTGCAGGGTTAATCTGTATATTCTAAGATCGATTTGAGATCTGGATATCAATCAGCTGAGAGTCAGGGATTCTGATATCCCGAAGACATCATTTAGAACCAGGTATGGACATTATGATTTTATTGTCATGTCCTTTCGGTTTAACAAATGCTCCAGCTGTGTTTATGGGATTGATGAACCGTATCTTTCAAAGATATCTTGATGAATTTGTAATCATATTCATTGATGACAATCTAATTTATTCCAAGAATATGATGGATCATGCAGAACATCTGAGAAATGTGTTGAAAATATTGAGGGCTGAGAAATTGTATGCCAAACTGTCAAAATGCAAGTTTTGGCTGAGACGGGTGATATTTTTGGGACATATTATATCCGGAGACGGTATATCAGTAGATTCCAGTAAGGTTGAGGCAGTGATTTCTTGGCCGAGACCGACATCTGTGCCCGAAATTCGCAGTTTTATGGGTTTGGCCGGATATTATCGTCGATTTATCAAATATTTCTCCAGTATTGCCAAGCCAATTACACAATTGACTCAGAAAAATACACCATTTGTTTGGTCTGAAGAATGTGAGACCAGTTTTCTTGAATTGAAGAAAAGGTTGACCAGTGCTCCGGTATTGACTATCTCGTCAGGTACTGGTGATTTTGTTGTTTATTTTGATGTATCTCACCGAGGATTGGGTTGTGTCTTGATGCAGCGAGGGCATGTGATTGCTTATGCCTCGAGACAGCTGAAACCACATGAATCTCGTTACCCAACTCATGATCTTGAATTGGCTGCCATTGTACTTTGCTTTGAAGATATGGCGACACTATCTGTACGGTGAGAAATTAGAAATATATTCTGATCACAAAAGCTTGAAGTATCTGTTTTCACAGTTCGAGCTGAATATGAGACAACGAAGATGACTGGATTTATTGAAAGACTTTGATTGTGAAATCAAGTACTATCCAAGGAAATCCAATGCAGCAGCAGATGCACTGAGTCGAAAGGTATGTTCTCTATCCTTATCGACTATGGGTGTTTCGAATTTAATTGAAGACTGCTGTTTGTCTGGATTAGTATTTGAGACAGATCAGAAACCCATGAAATTATGTGCTATTCGGGCTGAACCAGAACTGATATTGCGAATTAAAGCGGCTCAGAAAGTTGATCAGAATGTTCAGAACTCGATTGCGATGGTCAGAGCAGGACATCGATCAGAGTATCAGGTACGTGACAATGTACTATATGTGAATAATCGTCTAGTTGCGCCAAATGTTTCAGAGTTGAGACAACATATATTGACAGAAGCGCACAATAGTCGATTCAGTATTCATCCTGGTGGCAGAAAGATGTATAATGATTTGAAAGGACAGTTTTGGTGGAAACAAATGAAGACTGATATTGCAGAATTTGTTTCCAGATGTCTGAATTGTCAACATGTGAAGGCTGAAAGAAAGAAACCAGGAGGATTATTACAGATTTTGTCGATTCTTGAATGTAAATGGGATCACATTTCCATGGATTTTGTGACACAGCTACCAAGGTACTCCCGAGGTTGTAATGCGATTGGGTTGTGATTGATCGATTAACCAAATCGGCATGTTTTATTCCATACAAAATGACGTACCGATATGATCAGATGGCCGATATTTATGTCAGAGAGGTGGTCAGATTGCAACGAGTGCCGAAGTCGATTGTTTCAGACCGTGATCCTCGGTTTACTTCGCACTTCTGGCAGAGTTTGCAGCAGGCTCTCGGTACGAAGTTACATCTGAGTACCGCATATCACCCCTAGACTGACGGACAGTCAGAATGGACGATTCAGATATTGGAGGATATGCTAAGAGCTGTAGTGCTTGACTTTAGCACTGATTGGCAAGATGCATTGTCTCTCTGTGAGTTTTCGTACAACAATA
This sequence comes from Primulina eburnea, assembly GCF_022965805.1. Lineage (NCBI taxonomy): Eukaryota > Viridiplantae > Streptophyta > Magnoliopsida > Lamiales > Gesneriaceae > Primulina > Primulina eburnea. Next base: position 13,160,795 of record NC_133116.1, read on the forward strand.
GCTATCAAACGAGTATTGAGATGGCTACCTTTTGAAGCGTTGTACAGGAAGAAGTGCCGATCCCCTCTTTATTGGAATGATATCTCTGAAGTTCCTGAGACTAGACCTGACATGATCAGAGATATGACGGAGAAAGTAAAATTGATTCAGAAGAAAATGAAGGCAGCTCAAGACCGACATGCCAAATATGCCAACATCAAACGACGACCGTTGGTTTTTGAGACTGGAGACCGTGTATTCTTGAAGATTTCACCTTTCCAAGGAGTTGTCAGATTTGGCAAGAAAGGGAAATTGTCTCCATGATACGTTGGTCCATATGAGATTCTCGAGAAGATAGGAGATCGTGCCTATCGACTCGCCTTGCCGCCTTCATTATCAGGAATACATGATGTCTTTCATGTATCTATGCTGCAAAAATATCTCCCGGATGATTCTCACGTGATTCAGCCGGACGAGGCATAACTTGATGAAAGTCTGAGTTATGTCGAAAAACCAATCCGAATTATCGATCGTAAAGAAAAGCAACTCAGAACGAAGACTATTCCTCTTGTGAAAGTTCAATGGACTCGTCATGGCATTGAAGAAGCCACCTGGGAGACTGAATCAGATATGAGACAGGAATTTCCAACACTATTTCACTGATGTAAGTTTCTATTACATGCCTTCTTCTTGATATGATTGATTGCCTGTGATTTCGGAGACGAAATCATATCTTAAGGGGGGAGAAATGTAATGCCCAAAAATTAATCGCTGTTAATTGACGATTATTGATTTATAATTTAATGTGATTATGAAAGGGCAAACCGAGACACGATTTGAGATAATGTGTGATAATGTATGTGCGAGGACAATACCTCCCGCGCACATGCACGACGTGATGCGCAAAACGGGCAGAGGCTCTCGCGCATATGCGCGGTGGGTGTGCGCGCATATGCGTGAGCTGTGCGAGGGTTCAAAGTCATTCCCAGAGAAGTAGGCGCACATGCGCGACGGGGAGCGCGCACATGCGCGAGATGTCCAGTATTTCCAAAGCATGTCGCGCACATATGCGCGAGCTGCAGAAGGCTGGGATGCGAGAACATAACGTTGCGCGCACATGCGTGGGATGAAGTCGCGCATATGCGCGAAAGGCTTTGGACGAATTTTGAGGAAGACACGTATCACTTGCATGCAATATATATATATATATATATATATATATATATATATATATATAAGATGATAAGTGATTAGAATTCCCCAATGACTTCAGGAAAAGGGACGAGAGCTTCTCCAAGGGAATTAGTAAATTTTGATAAAAGAATTTGATTTGAAGAAAATCCGCCCAATAGATTTTAAATCTGACTTCAGTACTGTGTTCCTATCGACACAAGCTACAACTGGACGTAAGTTTTACTGAGTTCTATCATCATTTGAAAATATGATGTAGTAGGAATTTGATATGATTCATATATGGTGTTCTGGATATGTTAAACATCGTAGAATCGAAGTCATATTTAGAATCAGGCTGATTATGGAATTGTTATAATTTTCTGATTATATTGATTTGAAATCAGACATATTTGAATTATGAATAAATTACAGATTGTATTGGATATGAGTTATGATTTGTAATTGATGTCTGTTGACTTGGTAGTGACGGGGATACTGAGAATGTGTCATTATGCCGTTGAGTTGAATTAAAATCAGATTAATCAGATTCAGTGTTGAGTTGAGGATGGAATATTGATATTATGATTCTCGATATGTCGTTTCAGATGTACAGAGACAGTCTTGAGTTCAGAATTGATATTGCTTCGGACCGAGACTACAAACGAAAGGTATAAGTCAATGTGGTATTGGGAGATCGACTCAAGTAGGATATACTTGAGTTTCCCTAAATCACATACTTGTTATTATTATATGCATTGATTTGATTTGATATGCTTGTTTTATTTATTTATAGGAAGCATGTATTAGAGGAGTGATCTTGTGACAGAAGTGCCTAATAGTGGTGGGATCGCCACAGGCACATTGCACGATGTCACAAGAGAGTGAGTGTATCACTGTATAGGTCACCGGACGGTTGGCTATCGATGTGGACAGAATTGGAGTTTCTTCTACTGGTGATCGATACCATATCGATGTGGATAGAATTGGAGTTTCTTCTATTACTGGTGATCGATATGGAATGCCAACGTCTGGAATTCGGGATCTCTAGACTAGGATTGAGTCTAGTCTGAGTCGTGGAGTCATGAGTATGATTGACAGTTTTATATGAATTATGTTTCAGATTTTGATTTATATCTGATATCTGTTTCATGCTTTAGATTGGTTATATGATTGCATGTTCGTTGATTTATACTGGGATTATATTCTTACCGGAATTATCCGGCTGTTGTCGTGTTTGTATGTATGCATGACAACAAGTGGGACAGGATCAGGGTCGAGGAGATGACGAGAGATCAGGATTAGAGTGGAGACCACGGACTCAGACGTTGCTAGTAAATAGGGTTTGAACACTTGATAGCTAGTGGTTGAACCTTAGTTTGTATTGAATGTATGTTGTACAGGACTTGTACCTTATGTTATACTGATATGTATAATAGTATGATTTCCATTACGTTCCGTATTTAAAAAAAAAAATTAGACTATGTTTATCTTAATTGATTAAATTGTCCTAATAATTGATTAAGAGTATGATTAGCGTCCGGGTCCCCACAATATATATATATATATATATATATATATATAATATATATATATGTATGTATATGTATGCACATTAAATTAAATAACCAATACTTAATTTATAAACTAACTCATTGATTAATTTAATTCTATACTCTTCTAGAAAATTTATGAGAATTTGTACATGTTAATAGTCACGACTACTAGCATTAACATTTAATTTGTAAATTCTCAATTCACTAAATTAATGATTTCGAACTCATTATAACCTCGATCGATGATCCGAGAGTACTGATGTATTAAGGACACAAGTCTTGTTCATATAATGAAAATCGAAAATTTCGAAGATCAAAATTTTCACTTACCATATTGGGGAGCTGCCAGTTTTAGTGAACTCCTTCACAAAACAGGCAGTTCCACTCTCCTTCCTTATTTAGCAATCATGCTAACTTCGATTTCTTACATCCTATGGAATCGGCTCATAAACTACATTTATAAGTATCCAGTTTGATATCTATCAAACTAAAGTCACCAAATTCCAACTCTTTGAAATTTAACTATCTCAACGGGAACAAAAAATCCGATACTTGTGTGACCCTCAATGATTCAGGATGCAGCTAGCCGTGGGTTCACATGTCCATGTGATTCAAAATGACATTTATTTTTATTCGGGTTTACCTTAGTTAACCATCTTGAAGGATCGTTTGCAGAGCACCTTGAGGTGCTTCAAACAAAATATTCTCCAAGAGCTGCAATAGCTCGTGTTCTAAGAATGTATACACCAATGAATTAGATCGAGTTTGGTATAGAATCAAGCGGAAAACACTCGAAATAATCCTTTGTTAAGAAACACAGATATATTTGTATATCTTGTGTAATTGAATAACCAAAATACTAAATTAATTTTTGCATTCATCAGTTCAGTTATGGTGAAAACTGAACCAACGGATGCTCTAACTAGTTAAATCAATTTGAAAACAATAGCTAAATAGTTAAGAACACAATATATATTTATGGATGTTCGGAGACTTTAATTGCTCCTACGTCACCCCTTCTACCACCTCGAGTAGGTTTCACTAGAAGACTTTGATCGATATAAATATTTATATAAACCTACCCAGCTTAGGACTTACCCACTGCCTAACTGAACTCCTAGACTAGACTGAAAGCAGCACCTTTCAGTCAACACTTCTTTAACGTCTATGTAAGAAAGACTACATTACAGAAGTTTATTGTATTTGTGCAAGACTATATTTGAGTGGTGGTGTGTGTGTGTGTGACAGAACTGATATCTGAAAACTACCCGAAAGTGTTCTCACACACTGAAAGAAAAAATGCTTCTCAACTAAGCTGATAACACGTTGAAGTGTTCCTTCACAACTAGGCTTCTTGCTTCTTTCTTAAGCTGATATAACTTTGAGCGTTCCCTCTTGTATATGTGTTATATATCTTGTTTGAGTTTTCACTGGTCTTATATTTATAAGCGGGAAGACTTATCGTACAGTGAGAGTCAATTATTGTACTCGTTGCATTTGAATTTGTTCTTTGAGATCTGCGTTGTACTCCTCGACAATTTTCTAGAACATTTTTGCCTTTAAGTTCTGATGCAACGTCCATTATTGTCCTTTGACTGGACAAAAGCTTTTGTACCTTTGCGCACAGCTGGATTCCATAAAGTAAGCTTGTCTTGATCTGCAACTGATTTCTCCTAACTGATGTTCTGAACTGGTCTTCAGTTGAGCTGGTAAAATCAGTTGACTCGTCAGTTGAACTGATTTCACTCTTGTTCAGTTGAACTGATCTTCAGTTGGGCTCTTCATCAGTTGAACACTCCTTCAGCTGGCTGGGCTTCTGAGGTTCTCCTGCTGAACCATCTATCAACTGAACAATGAGTTGAACTCATTTACGATACATCATTTGAATTGGTCTAGTTCGGTTGATCACTTGATGCTTTCAGTTGGCATCTTTGACAGCTTCAGTTTTGGCTCGCAACTGATTATTTCAGTTCAAGTTTTCTGCGCACTAAGGTAGATTATTAAAAACAAACAAGCAAGTTTTTTTCACATCAAAATTAAGATTGCGACATGAAATGTTCCAACACATCTTTACATCAACTCCTTGATCAAGAATGTCAGAACTCATTTCTGTTTGCACCCATCGAATCATGGTAAGAGCGTCTAGTATCATCGCCACATGATCCCCTAGGAATCACTGATAGTTCCTGCAAGAACCTTTAGTCATGGTTAGCGTACATTTCTTGCTAAGCATCCTTCAACACATATATCTCGATCGAATCTGCAACCATTGGTGTATCGAGAGTTGCATATGCTTTCGATAAGTGTTATTTATCTTTGAGTACTAATAGTGGCATGATTCCCTAAAGAACATTTCTTGCTATGGCCAGAGATTATTTGCACTATTAAATCATCAGATCGCATAGTGTTGGAAACTTAATTTTGGTTGTTTGACAAACTAAGTGTTTAATTTATTCGAATAACTGATCAAGTAAGATAGGATCGATTAACGTATCAAGAGTTAGAAGGGGGGTTGAATAAACACTCACAATTAAAACTGATCTTTTCGAATTTTGAGTTCAGTTTGGTGACAAACTGATTCTCGGAATCTTGTTGGTCAATGACAATCAGTTAAACTAAAGTAGTTGCGGAAAGTAACTGACTGAAAGATAGAATACGAAACTGAAAGAAAATACACAAGAATTGTTTCTGGATGTTCGGAGATTTCAATTACTCCTACGTCATCCCTTCTATCTCAAGGATAGGATTTCCACTAAAAGACTTTGATCGAATACAAGATTTGTACTGACCCACTTCAGTTTGGAATTATCACTACCAAAAGCTGAAACTCATAGTATTACAAAATGTTCTCAATGCGTAACTGATCTTAGCACTATCGAATTTAACGATTATTTCAAAGTGCTAGTGAGCTCAAATTGTAGCCTTAACTGCTACGAATAAACCAAGTAAGAGTGAGCTAAGATTTTGGCAGAATAACAGCAAGCTTTGAATGGAGTGAAATCTTCTTATTCAGATGTTCTTCTGTCATATTTATAAACTTTTCTTCCAACGTTAACTTGAGATATATTTGAATCTTTGTATCCGTTGATTGCCACTTCATTATTCCTTGGTAATTGTTTGCTTCATTTATTGTAATGCGGCGTCTGAACTTCTTTAGCTGAAATGCGTTGTTCTAAGATGTATTGATTGAAGTGCGGCGTTTCACATTCAGTTGCAGTCTTCTATGTCTCTTTGTCGGTTGAATGTTCTTTCCCGAGACATGTTTAGTTGAAGGATGCTTAGCTTAAAAACATACGGCTGAATGTATTATATATCGGTTGACGTGTTCCAGATTTTCTGGTGAGGAGAATAACTTAATTGTGTTTCAGTTGCGTAGATTAGTTTACTAGATTCAGTTGCTGAGTTCAGTTTACTCGATCAGTTGGTTCATATTTTGTCAAACGCCGGAATTTAGTTTCCACAATTTCCCCCTTTATGGTGTTTGACAAAACTAAGTAAATAATAGCTGAACGTCTGAACTCATTGTAGATAAAATAAGAGATTGATCAACTGAATAATGGACTATACGAATCTGTAGAGATTTTTCTTCAACGAGAAGATTTCTTTTGTTGTTCTAGAATCTCTTTGATCTCTTCCCCTTTTTTGTCAAACAACTCCATCTTCATAGATAATTTTCGAACGTCAGGTGGAAAGAAGTTTGACATCTGAGGAGATACTTGAGACAGCAGATTGTAAAGAAGTCCGCAGCAATTCCATTTTATTAGAAACAGAAGTTTCCAATCGCTCAACTCGTTTACTGATTATATCCTGAGTTGTAAAGAGACTTTGAGCTAGACCTTTGTTATTCTTCATCTCATCCATAGTTTGGGTAAGAGACTCCATGTTTGCTTGAATGGCTTTCAGTTTTGCTGAATCAGATTCAAATGAAGAATCCAATTTGAAAGTATGAGAAAATTGTGTGGATTGAATTTTCTTGATTTCAGCAATCATCTGCTGCATATTCTGGATTTCTTCAAGGACAAGATCCATTTCTGTGGATTGAAGAGGAGGTGACTGATCAGATGTTCTTGATTCATGTGAGACTTGATCGAAGACCACCATGGTCCTATCAGATAGTATCGTTTCAGAAACAGTCTGTGCTGGAACATCTGTTTCAGTTACTGCTACTTGTACTGGAGGAGATGAGGATTGTTGTTGATCAGCAATTGGGCTTTCCTGCTGAATAAGATCTTCAGTGAGAGGGTCATGAACTGATACATCTATTTGATAGTCCTCTGATATTCGTACTTGTTCATTAGTTGGAAGTTTTTCAGAAGAAATCAACAATGCCTCCATATTCTCAGCAATCTGTTGATTTGGTGATTGAGTAGGCACCACTGTTTGCTCCTTTAGTTCAGAAACAGCAGGCTGAACTGGTGCTTCTGTTGAGATAGGAACCTCTTGAGTGATTTGATCAGTTGTGTGATCAACTTCTTCAGAAATGGGTTTACAAATAATAGATTCTGTCACCACTGCTTGAATAATTTCATCAATGTTGGCCAAATTCAACTCGGCTTCAGAGTACAGTTGATGTTCCACAGCAGATGATTGATGGCACATCCTGAACTTTTTCTTCAGTTGTAACAATAGTTTGTTCTGAGGGTGGCTCTTTCTGCTGAGAGGAGGGTTCTTCTTCTTCTTCTTCAGAGGCTTCCTCAGGAAGAACTAACTCCTGATCCATTTCCCACACTTTTATCTGAGCTTGCAAGCTAGTAAGATCTGTATCTAGCTGAGTGATCACAGCTCGATCATTATAGGCAATTGGATTGGTGGGTAGTTTGCCTTCAATTTCTCAAGCAGTTGAGATAGCTTCTTAGCTCGAATTTGGTCAAAAAAATAGGTTTTCCTCTCCAAAGCCTGAACAATTGTGGCAGCTTTGACCATCTTGAGGACAATTGCTTCCATTTTGATAAACTTGTTCATCTGGGATTTCTTTTTCAGCTGCTTAGAAAAAATCTGAGTTCTGTAAGCGGTCCAGGCATCATAGGATTGAACTTTTGATGCTTCAAAATTATTAACCTGTTCCCAAACAAGGTCAATATGAGTTTGAATGGAATTGGATGGCCTGGGCTCTTCAATCAATTTGCCCTTGCCTTTTTCAGTACTGAGGATGTGTGGAATTTCCAATCCAGTACTATTAGTATCCACCAGTTCTGTAATATTTATACCTTTGGGTCTGGCAGGTGCTAGAACAGCATGACGATTGATATGGATTAGAGGAGCTTTGATCCTAACTGTTTCCTTTGTTGCATCAGCTGAGATTTCTGGTGGGATGATCTTCATAGGAACTGCTTTGATAGGCTGTTGGGCATTCGAAGATTTCAGCCTTTCAGTAGGAATAGATTCTACTGTGGTTGGTAATTTTGTCCTTTGTGTTCTTGGTTTCTTGGAAACTTTTGGAGAGAACGTCTTCTCGGAATCGGATTCACTGATAATCAGTTTTCTTTTAACTGTCTTCAGTTGAGCCAATGTCTTGGCCTGTTTAACTGATTTGGGAGCAGCCTGTTGCGTCCCAATCTCCTTCTTGATCTTCACAAACTGATCAGGAGAGATATCTAATTTAGTCTTGGGTGGCAGAACATTCTTCCCATTGAAAATTTTGAATTTAGATAATCGCTCTGAATCATCAGCCACCAACCCTTTGACTTTCATCAAATAGCTCAGCGGCACTGCAAATTCTTTGGATTGCTTGGTGGAGGAAAACATATTCTTCAAGATACTGAAAATAAGTTGCTTCCAGTTGAATTTTCTTCCAGCCATAATAACTGTAATAGCTTGAAACTTTTCCAAAGTCAGGGCAGCATACGATCCTGCCTTAGCCAATAGCCCTTTGGCTACGATATCAGCCAGCAACTGAACCTCATGCTTCATTTCCTTCTTAGGATCGGAAACTTTGATTTTCCGTCCATCAGCAGAGAGTGCAGTTTGCATTTCTTCAATATCTGATGCTTTAACATCAGCAAGGTGTACCAGTCCATCAGAAGGTAATGAAAAGATTTCTCCGAAAGAATATTCAGAAATGGTCACCAACTGACAATTAATAGTAGAAATGATGCTTCCATCAGAGTTGATATATCCATTTGAGTAGAGGTCCTGGAGTTCTTTTGGGTAAATCTCCTACGAGTATTGCCCTAAGAATATCCTCAGCCCAGCTGATTCAAGCTTCAGAAATACATTTTTCACATCGACTTCTTCGACTGATAAAGCTGATTCAAAGTTGATAGCCATAGCGTTCAATATATGAGCAGGGATCTGATTTGCCATTGCTGAGAGTAAGGAAACCTGAAACTTTGCGAAATACAAGCTCTGAGTGTATGAGTTTGCTCTGAGAGATGATGTACGCGTAAGAAGGAAAACTGAATTGAAGCGGAGAATCATTTATATGTAGTGACTGTTCAAATTCGGGACACATGTCAGTCCATGAAAAAAATTGAATAAAAATATGTGTACGTGTGCTGTAAGCGTGTGTACAATTTAAACGGTTCAAATGCTTCCACATTTTTAAAATAAGATACATCATTAGATAGCAGACAGTCACGTCACTTGATTTGGAATATAATATGGTTAATTAGTTAACTTATGTGAGAAGATTAGTGAAATACCCAACATAACGATCAGTTGTAAGACTGTGTCCTTTCAGTTGAGAGTTTACTAACATTTTTCTTCTCAGTTAACCTCTTAAAACCATTATTCCCCCTTAATATATGCATATGATAATTAAAGTGACGATATAAAATAAATTTAAAGGTCAGAAAGATTATCGTTTGCTGAAACATTGACGGCCCTTCAGCTTCCATGATTTTCGGCTATAAATAGAAGTAACACGGTTAGTTTCAGTCATATTGGTGAAAATATTTAAGACAAAAAGAATGGCAGATACGAGTAGCTCGAGTGCTTCGCCGTTTGCTCTGGAGGCCAGGAAGGCTGTTATAGAAGATGAAGTCTTCTATAAGAGTCTTCACTACTGGGAAAAGTTACAAAAGCTTGGGTTCCTGTATAATACTGGAGAGGCTACCACTCCCGAACTGGTGGCAGAGTTGAGAAAAGTGCGGGAGCACTTGAACAAAGCTGTGTGGGTGGACATCTTTAAGGATGGTCATATCTATCAGCTAATGCTTCGAAAGGAACTGAAAATCCTTAAGCGCATAGCTGTTTCTCAGAGCTTTGTCAAGACATCTACTGCACCTTTATCCACTTGGTTGAAAATGTGGATAATTGTTGTAGAGGAAAAATATGATGATGTAATCCGTGCAAACGTTTACGGTTGAATGAAGTATTTATATGAGCTTAACTTTGTTCTTCTCTTTCCTGCAAATGATAAATTTCATCAGTTGTTATATATGAATTGCGAACTTAAGCAGATGAACTGATGAAAGACTAACTAATATAAGTTGACTATGAACTGAAATCAGTTAAGCATTAAGTAATAAATGACAAGCTGATATCAGTTGATAATTAACAACTGATAAATAAAAAGCCTGGGTAACTAAGAAAAACGCTTCGATTGACTTGAGACTCTTTGGTTTCTTCAACATTTAATGTCATCTGTCTATAAATAAGACGAGAGAGATAAAATGTGAGACAATAACAGTTCAATATGTCGGATTCAAGTAATTCTGATGCATGCAGCAGTACGCATATTCAAGTTACTGAACAATTAAGTCCTTATTTAGAAGAGTTGAAGAAGACGATGGAGGAATATGTCTTGACGAAAGTGATGTCAACATGGTTCAAAATTCATGATTTGCAGAGGATAAGTAGTAGTGGTGCTGCTCCTTCTCGTGCTCAAGCAGCGACAACAAGAAAATACATTAATCGTTTTGAAGTCAGGCATGTTACAGACATGGTTGATGACAATGTTCTGTTACATGCAATGCTATAGAAAGAATGGCATGTGATTGAGAAGATTTCTACAACTGAATTCATTTTCTAGAATCCGAATTTATGAGTTGAATAATTGGATTACAGAATGGCAAGATTCAGTTGGTTCTAAGTTATCTTCTGTAAGATGGAATCAATTTTATTCTTAATAAAGTATCATTTCCAATTTGTTGTTGTGTTCTTATTTTCTGCAAATAAATTTATTAGTAAAACATCATCAATAATAATTTTAAGACAAGTCAATTAAACCAAGAATATTGCGAAAGTAAGAAAACTTAGTCTCGGGTAATGGTTTGGTGAAGATGTCAGCTGCTTGTTGCTCAGTTGAAATATACTCCAGTCTAATGTCCTTCTTCAAAACATGATCTCTAATAAAGTGGTGCCTGACATCTATATGCTTGTTCCTTGAGTGAAGAACTGGATTATAGGTGATGGAAATTGTGCTCGTATTGTCACAAAATATGGGCGATTCATTTGTAATTACTCCATAATCTCTCAGTTGTTGCTGGATCCAGATCAGTTGTGCACAACAACTACCAGCAGCGAGGTATTCTGCTTCAGTTGTTGAGGTAGCTATGGATGTCTGCTTTTTGCTGAACCAAGAGATCAGTCTGTCTCCTAGAAACTGACAAGATCCACTTGTACTTTTACGATTAAGATTACGTCCTGCATAATCTGCATCTGAATATCCAACTAAATTGAAATTAGAGTATTTAGAATATCATAACCCAACATTTTGTGTACCCTTAAGATATTTCAAAATTTTTTTAGCAGCTGAGAAATGTGATTGCTTAGGATTTGCTTGAAATCTAGCACACCTACAGACAACAAATACAATATCAGGACGACTGGCAGTTAAGTACAACAATGAACCTATTAAACCTCGATATAATGGCGCCTCAACTGATATTCCCCCTTGATCAGTGTCCAATTTTACTGATGAGCTCATGGAAGTATTTGCAGCTGAACATTATTCCACGCCAAATTTCTTCAGCAGCTCCTTTGTATATTTAGTTTGACTGATGAATATACATACCAGTCTCCAGTTGCTTCACTTGCATGTCCAAGAAGGAATGTCAGTTCACCCATCATGCTCATTTCAAACTTATCCTGCATTAGCTTAGCAATCTTTTCGCATAATTTGGGGTTAGTTGACCCAAATATGATATCATCAACATAAATTTGTACTAATAAAATGTGATCATTCTTAGCAAATTTGAACAAGGTCTTATCAACTGATCCAACAGAAAAATCATGATCAGTTAGAAATTTTGAAAAGTTTCGTACCAAGCTCTGGGAGGTTGTTTAAGACCATATAAGGCTTTGTTCAAATGATATACATGATCAGGAAAGTTGTGATTTACAAAACCTGGGGGTTGTTCAACATATACTTCCTCTTGTAGTTGACCGTTCAGGAATGCACTCTTTACATCCATCTGATAGACCTTGAAGTTCTTGTGTGATGCATAAGCAAGAAAAATTCTGATTGCTTCCAGTCTTGCAACTGGAGCATACGTCTCATCATAGTCAATTCCTTCTTCTTGCCTATATCCATTGTGCCACTAATCTTGCTTTGTTGCGTCCAACTGAACCATCTTCGTTCAGTTTATTTTTGTATACCCATTTTGTACCTATAATAGTTTTTGAAATTGGTCTTGGAACTAAGTTCCAGACATTGTTATAAGTGAACTGATTTAGCTCTTCTTGCATTGCATTTACCCAGTTAGGATCAGCAAGAGCTTCATCAGTTTTCTTCGGTTCTAGTTGTGAAACAAAAGCTGAATAGGTAAATAAATTTAGCCTTTGATTGCGAGTTCTTACTGGATCAGATGGATTTCCTATTACCAGTTCAGGTGGATGTGATTTTCTCCATCTGTACTCAGTATTTGTTGTATCATCAATTTCTTCAGTTGGTAACTGAACACAGTTTTCAGTCTCAGTTGGTGCTTCGTCAACTGGTATTTGAATGTTATCATTATGCTCTATCAACTGATCATCAGCAATGACTTCCTGCACATCTGATTGGTCCAGTACTTCTGGTTCAGGTGTTTGAAGTATGTTTTGATTGCCATGACTTTCATTTTTGTCATCATCTTCCAAACTGATATCTGTAAATCGATCAACTAGCTCAACTTGATCAGTTGGCTTATCAGTTAGTTCAGTTTCATCGAAATCAACATGAGCAGATTCTTCAACATTTAGGGTTTTCTTGTTGAAGACTCTATAAGTTATACTAACTGATGAGTATCCAAGAAATATTCCTTCTTCAGATTTAGCATCAAACGCTTTTAAATAATTTTTACCATTATCAACAATAAAACATCTGCAGCCGAATATTTTGAAATAAGTAATTATACTTTTTCTTCCATGCCAGATCTCATATGGTGTTTTCATATGATTCTTATTAATCATTGATCTGTTCTGAGTGTAACACGCAGTAGTTTACTGCCTCTGCTCAAAATCTTTGAGAAATACCAGAATCAGCAAGCATTGTTCTAGCAGCTTTTTAAGAGTCCGATTTCTTCTCTCAGCTACACCATTTTGCTGAGGAGTTCTGGCTGCTGAGAGCTCATGCTTAATTTCAGCATTTTCTAGGAAATTTGAAAGGATTTGATTGATGAATTCAGTTCTTCGATCAGAATCAAATTCGATCAATTCCAACTGATTTTTCATTTAAAAGTATTTTGAAGAGCTTTATTAGTTGCGAAGCAGTATGGTCTTTAGATCTTGAGAAAAATAACCCAAGTAAATCTTGAAAAATCATCTACGACTACCAAGGTGTATTTCATTCCTCCTAAGCTCATGACCTGGTATAGGACCAAAGAGATCCATGTGCAACAGTTCTAAGCATCGGGATGAAGATTTACCGCCCTTGTTTTTAAAAGAGGATCGTATTTGTTTACCATACTGACATGCTGAGCAAAGTTTTTCTTTTGAAAAGTCTATTATGGGAAAATCAGTTACAAGTTCATGTTTACTCAGATAGACAATGGATTTGAAGTTTAAATGATTTAGTCTCTTATGTCACAACTAGTTTTTAGATGATTTGGAAGCAATAAAACAAACTGGTGCATAAGTTTGATCATTCCAACTGACTTTATATATGTTTCCACAACGTTTGCCAGTTAGTATGATTTCATCAGTTGAAGTTTTGACTGAACATGAGTTTTTGTCAAATTGTACTAAGAATCCACTGTCGCATAACTGACTGATGCTAATCAAGTTATACTTCAGGTTTTCTACTAATAGAACATCTTTAAAAGTAAAGTTACCATGGATAAGCTTACATTACCCACAGTTCTACCTTTGGAATTGTCCCCGAAACTGATGTTTGGACCACTGTATTTGATCAGTTGAGATAACGCACTTGCATCTCCTGTCATATGTCGCGAACATCCACTGTCCAAATACCATATTGAGTTCTTGTTTGTACCTGTTACCTGCAATCACACACACAATATAACTTGGTACCCATATCTATTTGGGTCCTGAGCTGATTAGTCCCTGAGAAACCCACACTTGGATTAGTCTAACAGACTTTCCAGTAGCTGTATTCCAAATGGTTTTTCTCGGCTTTTGTGTGCTTGGTGTGTAGTGTACAAGTGATACAATATGTATTTTAGCTTTATTCAACTGATTGTTCAGTCTATATCTCTTCTAAACTGGCTTGCAGTTATGGTAATTGAAATAGATATTCGAATAGTTCTTGTGAAACCTCTTTGATGACTGACTTTGTGAATCAGTTGAGAATTTTTTACTATAACCAATCTCATATCTTCTAGTCTTGCTCATATTCTTAGTAGGTTGCTCAATCAGTTTACTGGGCTCAATTTGTTCTTGTACCAATGTTGCTTTGACAAATTGAATGTATTTCCCTTTGTCTATTTTTAGCTTTGGTTGAGTATCATTTGGATACATTTCTCCTTGAGTGTTGAACCCTAAACCAGTTTTATCAGAAACTGATTTTTGTGAATTCTGCATCTCATTCAGTGCAGTAGATGACTTGTTCCAAGACTGAATGAGCTCAGTCTGTTTTGAGTTTTCAAGAATCAACTTCTGGATTAATGACTGATTTTTGTCTCTCTCTGTTTTTAACTCAGCAATTTCCCTTTTTAGACTCAACCCATCAACTGATTCATCAGTTTTGGTTTTATTGTCTGTGGGATCAGTTTGCTTTGCTTTGATTTTTTCAAATGATGATGCAAGCTTTTGATACTCATTTACCATGTCATGTAGTGTTAGAATGAGTTCTTCTCGTGTGAAATCAGTTGAGCTGAAATCAAATACCTGTTGACTAGATGATTCTTCTTCTGCATCATTAGCCATCAAGCACTTGACTTCCTCATCATCACTAGAGCTGCATGAGCTTTCTAGTTCTGACTCCTCACTGTCAGTTTCTGCCCATTTAGATTTGTTTTCTTCAGCTAAGAGTACCTCATGTTTCTTTCTGAAGGACTTCTTATCTTCCTTGGGTCTTCTTTTGTGCTCATATGATTTCTTTCTTCTATCAGTTGTGCCTTGACTGTCCTTCTTGGGTTTAGGACAATCAGCAATAAAGTGACCTGATTTGCCACAGTTGTAGCAGACATTTGATTCATCTTTGGAGATGTTCCTTTGGTATGGCTTCTGGAAGTTTCCTAGATTTTTTCTCATGAACCTTCCAAATTTTTAATGAACACTGACATAGCATCACTGCTCAACTGATCAACAGATTCCTCGACTGAACTTATTGGTTCTGTTCTGACAGCAGCTAGAGCAGTTGTGGCAGCAGGGGTAGATGTTTCTCTTCTCTGGTCTGCAGCTCAAATTCATAAGCCTTTAAATCAGCATACAAATCATGAAGTTCAATCTGGTTCAGATCTTTTGACTCTCCTCATTGCCATGGTCTTGACATCCCATTCCTTGGGAAGATCCTCTCATTACCTTCAGTGAAATCTCTTTGTTGGTATACACTTTTCCAATTACATTTAACTCATTGATGATACTGCTTACTCTTTCATCATACTTGTGCATTGATTCTCCTGCTTTCATTTTGATGTTATCAAACTTTTGAACAACAAAAGAAAGTTTAGTTTCTTTGGTTTGATCATTTCCCTCACACAGCTAAATCAGCTTTTCCCAAATTTCTTTGGCTGACTTACACATCTTTATTTTGCTGAAGGTTACTTTGTCCAGCGTTTTGTACAGAATGTCTTTAGCCACATTATCAAGATTTGCTTTTCTTTTATCTTCAGTTGTCCATTCATCTCTGGGCTTTTCTATTCTTTGTGCGCCCCTTCTGTTATGGCAACTGCTGTATTTGTTTTTAGAATCTTCATGGGTCCATCAGTTATGACATACCACATGTCATCATCTTGTGCAGCTAAATGAGCCTGCATTCTGATTTTCCAATCATCAAATTCTTCTCTGGAGAACATAGGAATTTTGTTGAATGAAGTCATGCTAGCAAGTTTATAGATCAAAAGTATTCAAGAACAAGATTCAACTGCTCTGATACCACTTGATAGGATCAATTAGCGTATCAAGAGTGTTTAGAAGGGGGGTTGAATAAACACTCACAATTAAAACTGATCTTTTCGAATTTTGAGTTCAGTTTGGTGACAAATTGATTCTCGGAATCTTGTTGGTCAATGACAATCAGTTAAAATAAAGTAGTTGCGGAAAGTAACTGACTGAAAGATAGAATACGAAACTGAAAGAAAATATACAAGAATTGTTTCTAGATGTTCGGAGATTTCAATTACTCCTACGCCAGCCCTTCTATCTCAAGAATATGATTTCCACTAAAAGACTTTGATCGAATGCAATATTTGTACTGACCCACTTCAGTTTGGACTTATCACTGCCAAAAGATGAAACTCTTAGTATTACAAAATGTTCTCAGTGCGTAACAGATCTTAGCACTATCGAATTTAACGATTATTTCAAAGTGCTAGTGAGCTCAAATTGTAGCCTTAACTGCTACAAATAAACCAAGTAAGAGTGAGCTAAGATTTTGGCAGAATAACAGCAAGCTTTGAATGGAGTGAAATCTTCTTATTCGGCTGTTCTTCTGTCATATTTATAAACTTTTCTTCCAACGGTAACTTGAGATATATATGAATCTTTGTATCCGTTGATTTCCACTTCATTATTCCTTGGTAATTGTTTGCTTCATTTATTGTAATGCGGCGTCTTAACTTCTTTAGCCGAAATGTGTTGTTCTAAGCTGTATTGATTGAAATGCGGCGTTTCACATTCAGTTGCAGTCTTCTATGTATCTTTGTCGGTTGAATGTTCTTTCCTGAGACATGTTTAGTTGAAGGATGCTTAGCTTAAAAACATACAGCTGAATGTATTATCTGTCGGTTGACGTGTTCCAGATTTGCTGGTGAGGAGAATAACTGAATTGCGTTTCAGTTGCGTTGATTAGTTTACTAGATTTAGTGGCTGAGTTCAGTTTACTCGATCAGTTGCTGAGTTCAGTTTACTCGATCAGTTGCTTCGTATTTTCAGTTGGTTCATATTTTGTCAAACGCTGGAATTTAGTTTCTAACAAAGTAGCTTCAAGTAACTGAACTACATAAATCAACTGACAGTTGTCTAACTGAAGATTAATTCACAGTTTATCGAAGGCAACTGAAACCAGCTGAACTGAACTTACGAAGGACAACTGACTGATCAGTTGGAAACTGATCAATCGATATATTCAGTTGTGATCCTTCCAGCGATTGCTTATCAGCTGATCATTCAGATGTACATGTCATCAATTGTTGAAAATGACATTCAACCGACAACAGTACAAAGCAGACTGCAACTCGTAGTGGAACGCCGCATTTCAGAGCTTACAGTGTACGAATGTCAGAGGAATATCGACGTGGCAATCAACGGGTATACAAGATTCAAATTATATTTAATGTTGCCGTTGAAGAGAAGCCTACAAATAGGTGACAAGAGCAGTTGAGAAAAAGAATCGGTCTATCTATTCTCTTAAGGTTGATGTTACCGTGCTGAATTAATCGCACCTATTCAAGAATCAAAAAGCTCACACTTATCAAATTTATTTGTAGCATTTGAGGCTACTTTTCGAGCATATAAGCACAAACTGTTTTATTGTTTATTTGATCTTTAACTAGATCAGTTGTGCTAAGTTCAGTCAAAGAACTGTGAAATATTTAGTAAACTAAGAGTTTCAGTTTTGGCAGTGTTAAGTCCAAACTGGAGTGGGTCTGTACAAGTTTTGTATCGATCAAAGTCTTTTAGTGCATATCATATACTTATGATAAAAGGGGTGACGTAGGAGTAATTGAAATCTCCGAATATCCAAAAATCTTTGTGTGTTCTTACTTCAGTTATTTATTCTATCTTTCAGTCAGTTTATTTCCGCAACTGTTATCAGATAAACTGATTGTCATTGACTGATAAGATTCTTAGTTTCAGTTTGTCACAAAACTGACACTTCATTGAAAATACTCTAAAATCGTGAGTGTTTATTCAACCGCCTTCTAAACACATCTCAACCGATCATAACACATAGGATATTTTCACCCATAGGCAAACGGTGAATCCTCGACTACAATATATTTGCTCTTATGTATTTCGAAATTACACCCAACCTCGCCACCCGATGACCCTCGATGGAGTCTGTTAGGATCGATTTGGGGGAAAATCGTTGAGCTACACTACTCGGTTCTTGAAATATTGGACTACCGATAAATTAAATCGAGTTTGATGTTCAAACCAAGCTGAAAGATACTCGAAATAATCCTTCGTAGAAACCGATTAAATATTTTGTAAAGCAAAATATATGCAAGTTCAAAAAAATATTTTAGTTGAAACATTTTATCAAACACTTTGTATGTAATATTTTGGTATTTGAGGAACAGATAAAATGCTTTAACAATGAATCTTTAAAAACAATGAAAATGATAAATAAATGAAATAGACACAAATTTGTTTATGGATGTTACAACTATTTGTACAAACCCACTCCGGAAGGGCATCACCCAATCAAAACTCCTAGCACTCAAGATTGCAGGCAACACCTCACAATCAGCATATTGTTTAATGTCTCATATTCAAAGACTACAAACACATTGTTTTACGTCTTTGTGTGAAGATTCACTCAACTAATATTTTAAGTTCAACTCTCTTGTATATGTATGAGTGATTGTGTGTGAGGCATTTATCCTTTACATTGTACATCTCAAATGTATCCTCACACAAGAGCTTGTGCTCTCAACCAGCTGATTTCTTCATGTTAATTGCCCATGCTTTGAATCATCTTCAAAAGCTCTTGTTTGATCTTCAAGATGTTGTATTTATAAGCCCCGACAATGATATATATGTTAGACACAATAATATAACCATATGGAAAGCTTTTTTACTGTTTCTAAAATTGCATCGGTCAAATTTGCCTTACTGGACATTTTCCCGAGTGGTCTACTATGGTCAACTAGTTCAGTTCAACAGGTCTAGTTCAGTTCAGCTAGTCTGGTTCATTTTTAGCTGGTTCAGTTCAACTGGCTCTGGTTTAGTTCAACTGGTTCGCTACAGTTTCAACTGGTCTGATTCAGTTCAACTAGTTCAGTTTCAGTTGGTCGGCAGCTGGTTTGGTTCAATTGGTCAGCTGCTGGTTCAGTTCAGTTCAATTCAGTTGGTCAGCTGCTGTTTTAGTTCATTTCAGTTGGTCAGTAGCAGCTGGTTCAGTTCAGTTCAGTTGGTGTGTTGAAATCAGCCTAGATGATTTCAGTTTGTACAGAACCAGTAACTTCATCGTCATTTATCAGCATCTTAAGCTTTGATTCAGACTTTAACTTCTGAAGATGATTTGTATATCATCGTATCATCTTTCCAGCGCATATTGAATCGCTTAATTCCAATAACCGAGCTGAAGAGATATGACCAAAATACAGCAAATACTCATACTCAACTGATTGTTGTTTTCCTGCAATCAGTTCGGTAATTCAGCGATCTGTTAGATCTTGATAATGTAGAGGCCCATATTTCGTATTTGTACATTGCGGAATTATTTAGAATTTTCTCTTTATTTAAATAACATACATCATTCATAAAATAAACTGATAAAAAGATTTAATTGTTAAAGTATTAGCGGAAGAAATTATCGCTTTCAAAACAACAACTTTAAATAATTCAATCATGATGAAAAGATGAGTTTTCTGCATAAAAAGATAAATAAACTGAAGCGTGAGGTCCTCGGGTTCCTACTACTGTCGACCCAAGCTAGCTCACTGGTCCCCGCCCTCGGTCCGACCTCATCAGTACCAACAACAATCAAGTCTAGTGAGTCTAAAGACTCAGCATGCATATATCATGAATAGCAAGTAAAATATATCATAAAATTTTGGCGTAACGTAAAACTATTGTATCGTAAAGCGTAACGTGAAAATCGTGTCATGAGTAATTATAAATACTTGCATATCTGAGAATCATACGTAAAATCTTTGCTCGATAGAGCTCTGTCATAACATATCATATCGTAATTTTTGGTAGAGTAATGTTTCTACGCAAGTGGTCCATAACATAACATGCACGTCTGATCAGACTAAACCACAATATACTGGGCGGTAGAGATCATCATAGCCCTTGGACTAGATATCCGTATCCATACATAATCGTAAACCGGTCGTAAGTCACCGGGTGAAGCAATCCCAAAAGCGTAAGGTGGCCACAAGTCATATAGCATATATATCAAAAATAAACATTTTATATTTTATGCACGTAATATAATTATAACCCTGTTTTATCAAATGCGTTGGATCGTTTCCAGGCTCGCTGCGACCTAATTCTAACATTAGAAACATTCAAATAAACTTAACATTGGCCAACACTTCATAATCGAACTAAAAACGAGACACTTTCGCCCAACAAACTTAGTATTCAACCATGAATTCGTACCAACCCTGAACCAACATTGAACCATCATTTAGCCATGATTCAAATACTCCTAAAATAATGGAGAACATATCCCTAGGACTGTAATACACGAAAATAGTGAATGGAGGCCTAAAATTGTAAAACGCTCTTTCGAGAGTAACTTTGGCACATTGCACCGTAAATTTTTGTACGACCTCTAAACTTAACCACATCATGAACGGCCAAAAACATGACCTTCCTAACTCATTGAGGTACTGTCTATTCCAAGGCCATAGTCTAAAAGCCAACCAAGAATTCGAAACAAGCCTCTGAACCAAAGCGATGCTGCTGTCAAAAATGCGTGACAGCAACTGCGCTTGCTGGGTCCCTCACCAACGTCCTAAGGTGTGGCTTGAACCATGGCTAAGGGCCCTAGGCCAACCACAATCCAAGCAAACACCCAAGACAACCAAAGTTCCAACCGAGAACTCATAAAAATCTGTACTGTGATGTATCGATTCGTTTGTTGTATTACATCGTTCCAGTGGCCATATGATCGACCATGGATTGATCTAGACTTGATGAAGTGTTGTAGGAACCATGGCTATGGGCTAGAATCCAACCACGATCCACCCAAAACTTCAAAGCCGAAGCTTCACTCACGCAGGAACTAAAGAAATCGAAGGGGAACTTGTTTTGTTTTAAAATCGATGGGACCATGAATCAAGCCTTGAAAGGCAATCTTTGTCACGTCCTAGACATGCTAAGGAAGGGTTTCAACCATGGTTACAGGCATTGCACCAACCATGATTCGAACACTTGCCTTAGACAAGCAACACTAAAAACCGAGCCTCAAAATTTGCAATATGGAGAGTTGCTGTCAAAATATGTTTTGTTGGGGTGAATGGACTGCAACCAATGGACCAACACCTTCCTAACACACTCTATTACATGCCTAGATGCAGTCTTGAGCGCCTGGAACCGAGCCAATCCCTAAAATCACATAAACAAGCCAACCCGTGAAGCACAACGAAGGCCGAAAGCTGCACAGAATTTTTTGTTCGAAATTTTTGCTGTCAATTTCGGTCTTGCTCCTTAAATCATGAATATGTAAGGTTTTTAAAATATTTATATGACTTGATTGAAGAGAAACGAATAATATAAACATGTCTGGAATTCGTTTAAGAAGAAAACAAATGCTACGACGAACACGTCGCGGCTGAGACGGAGTTTATTTCTTACTTTATTTCTTATTCTTCTTGTTGCTTCTCACGTTTTTTGTTGCTGTAAATCTCAGAATTTTCGAAGGAATGGGGGAAGAGAATGGCTAGGAAATGAATGGGGAAGTTTACTAATTAAATGGGGATTTGAATGGCAAAACAAATCTTGCTATCCTTGAGCTTGAGAGACAAGGAAATGATTTGATATATTGATGGATAGAGGGGGATTTGATGGGATGGGATGACCGATTTTTGCTAACCAAAGTATGTTAGAAATATTGCTTAATTATTAATTATTGGTGATTAAAAGTGAGAGAATTATCTTACCAAAAAAAGATAAGGAAAGGTAACAATAAAGGAGAGTTGCCATACATAATTTAAATCTACTAGGGGTGGCCGAAATTTGCTAAATAAATGGAGGAAGAATATTGCTTAATTATGAATTTTGACTCTTTAAAGTTTTAAACACTTATTATGTATTTTAGTGAATTAATAACTTAATTTAGGATAATAATTTTTCTTGTATGCATGGCTAAGTCTTAGAATAAATTACTAACATGTTAAGTTACAATTTCTTAAATAAAATAAGTCTAGATTAATTTATCCTAATTGGTTACACATTTTAATTTAGGCTTTTAATTAATTATTGGACATAAAAGAACTTATTTACTACTTAACTCCCATTAATTAAATAAATACCTAAACATTATTTTACATTAAAATAAATTAATCTTTGGCTTAAATTAAATTTAAGAATATTTTCTTATTATTAAATTTTATCTCGATACTCCAA
Organism: Primulina eburnea; assembly: GCF_022965805.1. Lineage (NCBI taxonomy): Eukaryota > Viridiplantae > Streptophyta > Magnoliopsida > Lamiales > Gesneriaceae > Primulina > Primulina eburnea. The sequence goes on from NC_133116.1 coordinate 13,183,288, forward strand.
CTCCAGTCCGGCCTCGTTTATTTAACTGAAAAGGTAAAACTAAACCTCTGCGATTTGAAATAAATTATCATGACTTAACAAGTTTTAAAATGAATTAAACACTCCATGAATATATAAAAATTATTTTTAATTTAAATAATAGCAATTATGCATGGCTTATACGTAATCTTATTTATCGAGTTCTACAGATAACATCCGAATTTGCCCGACTGACGTGAAATACGACTTCTTCCAAATTGAGTTTTATGATCCGTAAATTTATTGGATTGTCATGTGAATCATCAATTAAGAGATATCATCAAAATACTGAAGCTTGCCAGAAATTCAGTTTGTGCTCAATTCAGTTTGCTTCGTGTTTTAATAACTTCACATTTGAGTAAATATGTTAAAAATACAACAAAAAGTTTTGTTAACATCAAAATCAAGATTGAGAACATGAAATAGTTCCAACAAAGTGCATGCTAGTACGTATAGCCCCTAGATTGTCCCGGATCAAAGGAATAATGGTGTACAACTATAACTGCGGACTATTCCACTCGATAAGTAAGAACTGTCCAGCTGATAGGTGGTTCAGCAGAAGACCTTCAGAAGCCGGCCAACTGATGAAGAGCCCAGCTGACCAGTTCAAATAAAAGAGTTAAATCAGTTCAACTGACGAGTCAACTAATTTCACCAAGCTCAACTGAAGACCATGTTCAACTGACCAGTCAGAGCATCAGTTTGGAATCAATCAGCTTGCAGAACACGACAAGCTTATAAATGTGGAATCCAGCTGCGCACATTAAGTAAAAGCAACTGTCACTGTCAATAGTACAATAATAGACGTTGCAGCAAAGCTTAAAGTCAAAATGTTCCAGAATGGATGTCGGAAAAGTCGAGACACAATTTTTTGGAACACATTCAAGCTGCAACAATCACATGTGATGAGTCTTGATGTACGGTCGCATTTATGCTATACATACAGACCAAGAACATCAACAAATACAGAGGTGGAAAAACAAGAGAGAAAAGAAAGGGCATGCTTATTGCATATCAGCTTATAGCTTACAAAGAAGCAATCAACCCAGTCGAGGGAACACTGCAAGTTATACCAGCTTAGTGTGGAAGCTTATTTCCCTCGGTGTGTGAGAACACATTTCGGGTTGTTTTCAGAGATTAGTTCTCTCACGCACACACACACCACCACTCAAATATCGTCTTGCACAAAGACGTAAAAATTGTGTATGTAGTCTTTGACATACAGACGTTAAACAAGTGTTGGCTGGAAGGTGATGCCTTCAGTCTAGACTAGGAGTTCAGTTAGGCAGTGGTTAAGTCCTAAGCTGGGTGAGTTTGTACAAGGTGTTGTATAAATCAAAGTCTTCTAGTGGATCCTACCCGAGGTGGTAGAAGGGATGACGTAAGAGCAGTTGAAGTCTCCGAACATCCATAAACATATCTTCTGTATTAACTGCTTAACTGTGTTTTAAACTGACTTGATCAGTTCAGCTGATATCAGTTTAATTCTGTCCATAGCTGAATTGATAGAAGATAGAACTGATTCCACGTATTGCAGTCGATCATTTTACACAAGTCATTAGATTATAAAATCTCTCAGTTTTTCTTAACGAATGATTACTTCGAGCGTTTTCCTGTTGGGTTGAAACCATACTCGGTATAATTCATCGGTGTATACATTCTTAGAACACGAGCTATTACAGCTCATTGACAATATTGTGTTTGAAGCACCCTCGCATGTGCCCAAACCGATCCATCACAAAGTGATGATGGGATACAAAAATTATTCTCCCAAGATACAATGGATTATGTTTTGTAATAGAAACACTCCAAATCACAAAACCACGTGAACACAAGTTGATTTTCGAACTATGTGCTATGAAGAACATAAATATATGTAGCAATATGAAATCTAGACGAGTTTGTATTTTGATAGTGAATGACTGAGATTTTAGGTGGGGGTCTATTTACGCTTCTCCATATCTTGCAATAGTATTTTGCGATTAGTTGTGACTCATGGCTAAGATTAAATATGATCCATCATATCTTGATCTAATAGTGTATATCACATTTCATTTTAATCTGTGACAACCATTTTATCATATCCTTTCGTGAGATTGATTCAGGTGTGTCTACCCTTTATAAACAATCTAAATCCCACCCCATGTTGGATGATCACAACCAATCAAGGCATCCCTTGATTCTAGATCAAATGATAAAAAGATCACATCCTTCGCGATGGTGCATGACTATTCATATGCACATGTTCCCTTTGAATCAATTCAATCCATCTGTCCACAATATGACGGTCCGGATTGCAAACCATCACGCTCCTTCCATTTCGTGTGTCCATCGCTATCCAACAATTCTCAATTGTCAAAATCTCACGTATCCCCATGGCACCCAATCATTCGCCACATCAGTCGAATCTTGCCATATGTATAGTGATTGAGACCAACTGACACATCATCAAACCCCATTTGCGTGCCTATAATGAAATGTTTCTTAAAGCTTCTAACGACGATGCGAAGTGCAAAGTGAACCATCAATACTCCATTTACAACTCAGCGTATAATTTATATATTATATATTAGACACACACATATAATAATTTAATGTATGTATACATTACGAGCTAATTAAATTATTTGTTTTCAAATATAAATTCAATCTCAAATTTATTCAAAAAAATTAAATTCAAACTCAATCAATTAATCAAAATGAAAAATTTCATCAATTAAATTTATTTAAATTCTATATAATATTAGCATAAAATATTTGATATAAAAAATAGATGAACAACCAATGTGTTTTTCATTAATTAAGATGACTTTATAAATTTAACATTTTCAATTAAAATTTAGAAATATCATATAAATAAATAAATAAATTTGTGATCTTTTTTTCTCGAATGAAGTTTAACTATAAGGTCGAAAATACAATAACGTAATCCAACTGCATGTAAATTTAGGAAAAATAGAAAATGCATAATTAAATTATTTTAATTGCATTAATTAAATGTCGTAGTCATTTAAATGTTTTAATTAAGATTTTATATTAGAAGACATAAAACAGTGTTTTCAAAGTTATTCGAGATACTACCGAAGAACGGAAACCGATGACTGTAAAGGAGAACATTTTTATTAAATGATTATTTTTAAATATTTAACATATGATATATTTAAGGTATGATTTTCGAAAATGGTGTCTTTCGAGATTTTTTACATTCCGAGTCGTATTTTAAACCAGTAGTCGATTTTTGACTAAAAACAAAGACTTTTTGGAGGCTCGGTTATAAATTTCGAAAACTTTCCTAAACGAGATATTATTCCTACATTCTAATGGCCCTAATGGACCTATTATACTAAGGTTATTGAGACTATTATACTAAGGTTATTGGGTCCAATTGTCTACATTATTATTTATATCAAAAGATGGAATTTTCAAGCCCTAAAACTCTCAAAACACACGTATCCTAAACTAGAATCCTAGTGTTTTCTCTCTCTAGCACACACGAACACAAATCACACGCCTCCTAGCAATTCACGTTGGTTTCGAAAGAAAAACGCAGCAAGGATCTTCCTCGTCTTCGACAACGTCCCCTCGTGCTAGAATTGAATATTCGTGTGTGAATAACGCAAAGACACACCTATTTCCTTCTTTTCTCATCATTCATACTATATTATGTGTGGATATGTATATTTGCATGAAAAATCTCAAAGCATCATGATATTTTCGTTTTTAAGGGTATATACATGGAAACCTTGATATTTCTTACAAGATTCTTGATGGTTTTTGTTAAAGGGAAGGGGCTAACAGGTTAGAGATGTTAGGAGCTTGATTTAAGGGTAGTTTAGGAGCCCTAGATGGGGCTGTACAAGGGCTGGACATGAAGGAAAAGGGCTGGACGAGAATTAGGGTTCATGGATCTAGGGCACGATTTTGTAAGGAATAAAGGAGGAGGCCGTGTGGGTTGCTTTCGAGCAAGAGACTGGGCTCGTGAGGGTCCTAGCATCGAGCCTTGGTGGTCCATTCACGGCTGAGGGTCAAGGAAGGGTAGGCGCACTGCTTGAGTGGGGATGTTGGAATCACACCATGCACGTCCTCGTGCATGACACATTAGGGATTGTCCAAATGGGTCCTAAGAGGTTTGGTCAAGTTCCTAAGATGGTTGGTTAGGGTTTGTCTTGTTGGTTAGGGTTAGGATCGAAGAACATGAGAATTGGTTGAGGCTAGGGTTTGGTTCGAATGTGCAAAAAAGTTCAGAAGCTTGATAGGCATTTCCAAGGGTTTTAAATGGCTTGAATTGGGTTGCATAAGGTATGGTTAGGTATGGTTAAGCTATGATGAAAGTTTGGTAAATTTTGGTTAAGATTCGGATTGATTCGGGTTGAAACGGGTATGTGGGTTCAAGTTTTAAACCGAATTACGAATTTAGTCAAAGAGCTTAAGTTTACGTCCAAGAAATATTTATGTGTATGTTTTAAGGTGTTATGACTAGTTTGGACGAATTCGGTCGAAGTTTTAAGGTCTAGGGGTAAAATGGAAAAGTTGGGGTTTTAGGGGCAAAATTGTCATTTTACACCTAAAAAATGTTAAGAGTCCTGACAGTGTCCTGAATGTTGTAATGTTTATTTTGAAAGGTTATGGAGTTTTTTATGGTAAATGATAAATGTTAAAAGACGTGTTGCATGCTTGGTCTAAAAGAAAGTGATATCTATGTACACATTTATTTTTATAAAGTGATGGAAATGTTGAAAATGTTTTGAATGAAGTGACTTAATTATGATGGTAAGAAAATGGGTATTCACGAGGGACTAAGCACCAGTGGAACCCGTTTACGGGACAAAGCCTCGTGGGAACCCAATACCGAATTTCCATAAGATAAGGCCTAGTAATTGAAAAGTGGTTGTTGGTGTCCTCGCAACTATATAGACTAAGGCACAGAACGAAAAAGTGGTTAATATTGTCCTGTCGTCTTGTACCATGGTTGTAGCGTCTACCGTTTTAAAATACGGAATTTTTTTCTCTAAAAGCTCACATTTTCGAAATAACATTTAAAATAATCGTAATTATTTGACAGTAAAAATAGTGCAGTTTTAAGTTTACCAAAATCATCCAAGATCAAACGTAAACTTAAATGATTAAAAATCAGTAAAATCATTAACGTATGCAAATATTAATCTCCTCTCAAATCTCATAATAAAAATGCGGAAAACATGTGGTCATCGGGTTGTGTCGCCGCACCAGTTCTGCCTACTTAGAGATCGGCACCTCTAGTACCCTCATCCTCATGCTCACCTGCATCACACACGTCTAGTGGGTCTAAAGACTCAACACCCATGTACCAGGAATGACAAGTACATATACATGGCACACAACATTGAAAAATACCATACTCAACATATCTTTCATGAGCTTAAAAGCATAACATAAACGTGTTATGTAAAATCGTATCATGTCAAAGCATGTCATCTCATGTTATCATATATGTATACATTTTCATTTAATTGAATTCAATTAATTAGTTGTGACTTTCGTATCAGCTCTATCGATGGATCTATCTACGTATAACCACGGTATTGGGTGGCGGGGACATCAGCAACAACATTACCCGTCCACTGAGCCTTGGCCTCATCGCATCATATCTCATGTAATCGTATACATATACATCGCCAGTCACAACAAATTCACATCCTTCAAAAACATCATCATGTTCAGCGCTTAATAAAAACATGCATATATACGTAACTTTTTCCTTAAAACCAAGCATGCATCTTATTTATCGTAATTTCATAAAAATCATAAACGTGATGCATAAACATTTAAAACATGATAAAATGTGTTCAGGGCGCTGCTAGGACCAAAATCTCACCCGTGGTGCAAAATGATTATTTTGCCCCTTGAAACCCAAAATTTACCGTTTTACCCAAGTACCTCTAAAATTTGACCCGAAACTTACCAAACTCCTTAAAACATTTTTCTAAACATTCCTGGACATAAACTCGAGCCCATTTTACAACATAACCGATTCGTTTTAAAACTTGGACCGATATTCCGGTTTTAACCCGAATCGACTCGAAACTTAACCAAATCTTTCCCGACTTTTTACCACACCTTATAAACACTTAAAAGGCCCTAAAACCACAAAACCAGCCCCTTAGACCTTTGAACAGGCCCCTGGAGAGCAGCTGGAAAATCCAGCAAGCCATCACCCAATTCTAGCCGTGACCCTAGCAAGCTTCTACCGCCCGTTCGCCACAACCGATGAGACCAGCCCCGACTCATCCCCCTCCTAGACCACTCTAGGACCCCTCTGAACCCACTGGACTCATGGCCCCAGCCACAGTGAAGCGTATCTCTCAAACCAATGGGAACACACGGCCACGCCTCGCATAAGACACAATGGCTTCTATCCTAGGAAACCTTCTTCCACTCATGACCAGCTGTATTGGGGCTTTCCCTGGACCTTGGTGTGACCCTCATGGACCGCACCTTGGTCTGGTTCAATCCCTTTTCAGCCGAGTCTCCTCTACCTTACACCATACCTCTTGAAACCCTTACCGCCATAGAACACCCCCTCTCGGCCCTTCAACCTGTAGCCACCAACAACGTTTTTAATCCCCAAAACAACATCATGTCCTCATTTTAAGCCCCTTAACAACCAAAAACAGCAGCCCCTTGCACAAAATACGAAGATTAAAATGAATTGGAGTCCATTAAGCTTACAAGTAGGCCCATTAACTCTAAACACACCCCCGAAAAATATTTCGTTTTGGTAAGTTCTTGAAACTATTAACCAAATCCCTCAAAAAATCTCTCGATTCAATAAAATTTGCGTGCCGATGAAAAATATGCTCTGGCGGGTAAAAATACCCAACAAAGCTCATTTCTTGAAAAATACCTTTAAAACACTTTATTTTAATTAATAAAAAATAATCATGTAATGAAAATAATTTTCCTGATAATTCTCCGATTTCCGTTCCTTGTTCGAGTGCGAAATGCATCTTAAAATCTTAATGCATGAAATTTAAAATAAACCATGAATTAAAACAAAAATTAATGAAATAAACATGCATTTAATGATTTAAAACAATTTAATAAAATACCAAAGAAATTTAATAACTTGCATGCATGTGGTTCACGTGGACCCTCAAATTTTCGGGACATTACAATAGTTACAACTGAGATTGATCAATCGATCAAAAAATGAAAAGATTGTCAAAATTAACGAACATATTTTACCCCAAAAGAAAATGTATATGTATTTGATGAAAGGAAATGTTTAAATTCATACATGTTCATGAAAAACTTATTTTATTAAAAATATTTTCACTGTTTCATGTGGATGTATACGTATTACTTGTTACTATGGTTAATGCTTTCTGAGTCAATATATTCACTAGGTGTGAATGATGCATGTGAAGATTTTACTGTTGAGACATAAGGGTTGGATGACTGAACTGGCTGGATGGATGATGCACTAACCCGAGGACTTTTGCTGGTTTTTCCGCACATTTATTGATTTTACAGTATATATATATATATACAAGTAACAATTTATTTTTTTTTTGCATAAATTATTCTTTTTTTTTTTTGATATCGATAAATTTGACGAAAAATGAGAGGTTTGGTCGTAATGAAGCAAATCATCATTAACTTTCTAGTTATTGGAATATAGATCATAATTTAGATATTATTAGAGAAATATTTTAATGATATTTTTAAAAGAATGAATCTAATCATATGTTTCAAAAATATTTATAATCATTGATCAACAAGTTATTTTATATTTTGTTTGTTTAATGTTAGACTTCATTAAAAAATAATCACACTTTTATTTATTTATATGATATATCCAATTTTTAATCGAAAATTTTAATTTACAAAGTCATCTTAATTAATAAAAAACATTGATCGCTCTTATAAATATTTTATATTAAATATTTTATGCTCATATTTTATTGAATTTACTTTAATAGATCAAATTTCATTTTGATTTAATGATTCAATTTGAATTTAATTTTTTCAATAAATTAGAGTTTGAATTAAAATAACTAATCTCCGTTAGCTAGAATTTGAAAAGGTATGAATGGGCCGAAATCCTAAAACGGCCCAGCCCATATTGTCCATGATGACCATTTATTATAATAATAATAATTATTATTTCATAAGGCAGAAGAAAACAGTATATACAAAATAAATCAAAATCTCTCTCTCACTCAGTATATAAACGGAGGGAAGGGCTCAAACTAATTTCAAAGCCCCTCTCTAAATCCCTCACTTGTTCTGCTTCATTTTGAAGCTGTCTTTTTAAATTTCCCAATTCCTTCTTCTGCATCGAAACTAGGGTTTATTTCTTAGGGTTTTCGGATAGCTGGCTGTTTTTTTGTCTGCTAGGGCTTTTATTCACAGTAGGGAGCGGTGATCTTCTCCATGGCGGCAGAGAAGTTGCGGGATTTGAGCCATCCGGTGGATGTTGCTCTGCTCGATGCCACTGTCGCTGCTTTCTATGGAACTGGATCTAAAGAGGAGGTCTGAAGCATTCTTTTTTAATCATTTTTTTAATGTTTTTTTTGAATATCGGAGTTTCTCTGGTTCTCGTTTTTTGGCTTTTGCGTTTGTAATTGCTAACGGTGAGTGCAAGAAAGGCGATGTATTTGGTCTTTAGTTTTGAAGCCATGTTTGTGGCATCGTAACTAGCAGTATCTACTATGGACACCGACTATAATTTTTTGAGAATTTGGTTGTAGATGAACGCCATTAAATGTTGAGGCTGTGATTGTTTTTTCTTCCTGAAAATTTTAGAATTAAATAATTTCCCAACGGGCAGAACCACGGAGTGTTACGTGCATAGTTAAGTCCTCTTTGGATTTTAAACGAATTTTCTCATTGATTATTTGTCCTTGATTCAAGTTAATGTACTAGAAAGTGAATATATAACGTGGCGGATAAACTGTAAGCTTGTCATTCAATGCATATGTATCATATGGACCTTCTCAACACTGGCGATATAGAGACATTTACAACGATCACCTACACTTAGGCTATTATCTTTTATATTATTTACCAAGGGAGGTAGTGAATGCATTCTGAACTTATGGACTGTTGAACCTTCTCACAACTCGAAATTATGGCTCTCCTACCATGCATGTGAACTCTGTGCATGGTCATTCGAGCTTACATTATCTTTGGTGCTTTTTGCGCATGTTATGACTACCTTTCGTAAATGTTAACTTTTTAGCATGAATACTGTTAATATTTCTGCTTTGCGTTCAGTGTGGAGGTATTCAATTGATTGTCATTAGGGTTTGTCCGTAACTTACATAGAAAAAATTCCTTGTTTGGAACAGTGCGTGATCTAATTTCTTGCAAAAAGTTTGTGTATTTTGCCTTTTGTAATCTGCTGCTTCGTTTTATTTCTTACTCTGTCTCTGGTAGTCACCTTGGTTATATCGAAACACCCTTGACTCTATAAACAGAGAAAAAGTGTAGTGTGACTCGAGCTGATTTCACTTTACTTCGACCTAACAAACTCTCGGTTCACGATAAACATTGTAATTGATGACATCACTGTTATTAATTTCTTAAAAGCATACGTGCGTAATTTCTACCAATATCAGTTATTTAACTGTAAAGTAATAAATTTATTACCACTTTGTGCAACCATATCAGAACGGACAAATTGAGTCCGCCTTGTCAGTTTGATTAGATAAAAACTATAAATGTATCGTAAATAATATTTAATATCAAAATAATATTTAATATTGTAGAAATGGCTGATGGATCTGGCAGACGGATATGTAGATATTATTTTGGTCTATTGTTTTAAAAGTCGTGATTTAAATTTCACAAATGATATATTATGAATGTATGGATGATGAGGAAGGAACATGTCTTAACTCTGAATGTTCTTGAGGATGAATATTGATAGTTTTAAAATTTTATGCCTTGAAAGAGTGGTTTTTCACTTGATTATTTACACCTCTCCATGCATCTTTCGTGCTGAATATATTTACTCGTGTAAAACTTTCTGTTTATTTAATTTAAGACATTGTTTATTTAATTTAAGACATTGTTTACGGATCTGAACTGTAATTTTGGTTATTAGTTTTACTTTTTTTCGTTGTTTCTATTGGTAGTGGAGAAATTTACATTTAATGATAAAGAGCATGGAGTGGCCATTAGAAATTTCCTTTTTTGCTTATTATGTGAATAACATCTATCGGTTTTCCCTTTTCATGAGGCAGAGGACTGCCGCAGATCATATTTTGCGGGACCTGCAAAATAATCCAGATATGTGGCTTCAAGTGGTTCACATTTTATCCAGTACTCAGAACTTGAACACCAAGTTTTTTGCCCTACAGGTCTGTGATTAACTATTCCATGGAGAAGTCTAATATGTGTTGTAGTAAGATTTCCACCTCTGTTTTTAACACCAAGTCACCAACTACTCTCTGCATGTTTGCTAAATCTCGTCTTTTGTTTTTATAAATTGCTTGGTGATAATGATAAGTGAACTGCTTCTTGAACAGGTTCTAGAAGGTGTTATCAAGTATAGATGGAATGCTTTGCCCGCCGAACAACGAGACGGCATGAAAAACTATATTTCAGAAGTTATTGTGAAGGTGATTATATCCAATTCTTTCTGGGGACGAGTTTTGTGATTATCTTTCCTGTTATGTTTAAATTATGAGGTTTTGTATTCTTAGAGTTTCACAAAGCAATGTGTTTTGTAGCTTTCAAGCGATGAGATATCCTTTCGGCGAGAGAGGTTATATGTTAACAAACTCAATATTATATTAGTACAGGTATTTATATTTTATTCTTAATATGATTGCCTCTATAATATTCAGAGTTTCTTTCTATGGATCTCCTCGTTCAACTGTGGAATCTTGCGACTAAAATTCTCATGTTAACTTGATTAAGATTGTGGTATGGTTTTCTCAGATTTTGAAGCATGAGTGGCCAGCCCGTTGGCGAAGTTTCATTCCTGACTTGGTCGCAGCTGCAAAAACTAGTGAGACCATCTGCGAGAATTGCATGGCCATTCTAAAAGTCAGTAATTCATACCTATGTTTGTATTTATTAATAAGTAAGTAAATTTAGTTGACGAAAAGATGTTGTCAGCTTCTAAGTGAAGAGGTCTTTGACTTCTCAAGGGGTGAAATGACTCAGCAAAAGATTAAAGAGTTAAAACAATCATTGAACAGGTAGCAATTCGATTCTCGGTCTAGTTATGGATTACTTCAGTGGTTTTTATGTTGTCAAATAGATTTTCATTGCAGGTTAACTCAATTTTTTATATTTGTACACACATGATGTCTGCCACTAGCAGTTCACTGTTCGTATTTTCAATCATGCTGTTTCTTTTCTCCTAATGTTGTGGAGTTATGTTTGTTGGCAGTGAGTTCCAGCTCATTCACGAATTATGCTTATACGTATTATCAGCATCTCAAAGGGCCGAACTTATCAGGGCTACCCTAGCTACATTGCATGCATTTCTTTCATGGATTCCTCTGGGTTACATATTTGAGTCTCCACTGGTGTGTATTCTTTCTTTTCACGTGGTTTCTTCTTAGATTGGGAGGATCTGTGACCTTCTGATTTACCAAATCTTTTGTTTTTTAAGATTTGTTTTTGCTGAATTTTATTTGTTGCGCCTGGGTCTTTGTTCGGCAGCTTGAAACACTCCTAAAGTTTTTTCCCGTGCCTGCATATCGCAATCTGACACTTCAGTGTTTGACGGAGGTATGTTGCAGTTTCCTTTAGAATGCTAATTCTGCTCTTTCCTAAAATAATAATGGCTGTGCATGAACCGGGCTTTACAGGTTGCTGCTCTTAGTTTTGGGGATTTTTATAACATGCAGTATGTCAATATGTATACAATATTCTTGGTGCAACTGCAGGTATTTCTTATATTTATGCATTATTGCGATGTTGATTTCACTAAATTTTAGGGACAACGAATGGGATTCTTAGATGATTCTCCGAAACTATCCTTGTTGCCTTGTAGAACATCCTCCCCCCAAGTACAAACTTTTTAGAGGCTTATGCGAATGGAAACACCGAGGAGCAGGTATATTTTGAATGATATCAAATGTCAAAGTTTGTAGTTCGTTCCTTGTTTGTCAACGCTGATATTCTGCTACATTTTTTACTCCCAGGCCTTCATTCAGAATTTGGCTTTGTTTTTCACATCGTTTTACAAGGTAATCTTCCTTTGTCATCTCTTCCAAGGAACTAGAACAGACGCAATAAAAGACCTCTTGAAAATTGGTTTGCTACATTTATTTTGTGGGTGCCATCATGTGGAAGTTGCTTGTAAACAAGTTGCAATTATATTGGATATTTTTAGTTTTAATATAAAGCTTTGTAATTTTTTTATACAGGTGGAATTGGTCCACTAGTCACATATATATATATATATATATATATATATATATATGAATTATTATGTATATGAGGTTGTTTTAATTAGTGATTGATATATTATCGAGTTGATGTAGTTGGTATAGAAAGTTCTCTGTGTTGTGATTTTACCCTAGAGTAAGCTACTGGATATCATGCGAATGTTTATGTGGACAGTTGGTTTTTTCATCTTTAGTTCTTTTATTTTCCAGGGAAGGCCTCCCACGCTTGTACGTTGTTCTAAATTATGAACCCTTTTTAATTATTCTGTGGCCAAGAGTGTTAGAACATTGATTGTGGCCAGCGGTGTCCTTCACTGAAATAACTCTCCTCAGGTTTTCCTTTTGTTTTCTGATGCAGTCTCATATTCGAGTTTTAGAATCATCACAAGAGAACATAAATGCGCTGCTAATCGGCCTTGAGTATCTCATCAATATCTCATATGTGGATGATACCGAAGTTTTTAAGGTAGACACGTTTCATCCTCAATTTCTTTATAACAATTATTACGTTGTTTTTTGCTCCAACACTACCGGGAGCTCCTAGTTTTAGTCTTGATCTGCCTAGCATCAATATGATATGATACATGACGGTAAAGCTGTCACTACACTAGCAGCTACCAAGTCAGTTTCTGAGGTCTATTGGCTTGCAGGTTTGTTTGGACTATTGGAACTCCCTAGTTTTGGAGCTGTTTGAAGCTCACCATAATCTGGATAATCCGGCAGTGAGTGCAAACATGATGGGACTGCAGGTGCAACTTTACTTATTCTCTGTCTTCTGTTAGTTTAAAACTCGTAATCTAGCTGATTTGTTTGCTGCTTGGAAATATTTATGTAAATTATGTTCGCTTGCTAGAGTAGAGATATAGAACATATTTTTCTCGTATCAGATTCGGACTCAACAAATATTGAAATCTGTGTATAGTTATGCCTTGTAAAGGCTGATTATTTTGGTGTTGCTTTCTCTTGCAGTTGGTTGGTTGAAAACCCTTCCCAAAAGGGCAACACACATTTGTATTTTCCCTCTTAATTTTCTGGGACTTGTTTTATACAACAATATTCCTCTGTTTTTGTTGCATGCATTTCTTTGATGGTGAAATCCATCTTGATTTAAAGTGAAGTTTCATGGTGAATTGTGGATAACATACCGAGTTGGAATTATGTTTGTGACTTGGGTAGAATTGAGTATTGTTGATTCTTTGTGTTGACCGCTTTAAATGGATCCTCAACTTTGAGAAAATAGATTACTTGTTCTAATTTTGTTTCTGATTAGCCTTAGACGTGAATTTGCTATATCCTATATACAATGAAATCAGCAGCTCCATCATCTTTGATACAATTCCCTTTCCATCATCAGTTCTGTTTTAAAAAAAATCGAACTGTATCATAGTGACATTGACTGTTATTGCACTTTGATTTTATTTTTAATCTTTGCAATTAGGCAAATTGGTTAAAACCTGTGCATCAGTAGAAATGTGTCAACATATCCTAAGAATGGATGTATAATAATGGATAAAAGTTATAAATCTTTACTAATCTTTAGATAAAGAGAAAGTTAAATGATTAATTAAATGATTATAGCATTCCGTGTATCTTCATTAAATAGAGACTTTTTCTTTGAACCAATTTTTACTCCTATATCTTTATACAATTAGCTGCCTGATTTTTGTGTTGAATAACTAGACTCCAATGCTTCCGCTTCTCGGTATGGTTGATGGACTTGGTTCACAACTCATGCAGCGACGTCAGCTGTATGCTGGACCAATGTCAAAGTTGAGACTGCTGATGATCTGTCGTATGGCAAAGCCAGAAGAGGTGCTTATCGTTGAGGATGAAAATGGAAATATAGTTCGTGAAACCATGAAAGACAATGATGTGCTTGTGCAGTACAAGGTCCTTGATCTTAATTCTTAAATTCCTAAAGCACTTCATGTTTCCTAGTTTTTCAATTTGAATCTCGTGCATACTATTCTACCTCATATTGACACGCTTAATTATAAAAAAACTTGCAGATTATGAGGGAAACTCTGATCTACTTGGCTCATCTTGATCATGAAGATACGGAACAACAGGTATTCATTTCTGCACCTATGTGAGCTCGTGGAAAGGAGTTGTGTGTGTCCTATTTACTATGGTCAAATGCTTGTGCTGCAGTAAAATTCAATCAGCTGATGAAACACAATTACAGCTGATGTATCGTTATATCAATGAGCATGATACACCCTTTAAGTTTAGACATGGCTTATTCCCTTCTCCCCAATAACGTTTTGGAACAAAGTAAAGTCATTCAGAGACCAGAGTCCAGAACTAACGTTTATCCATTCCTGCTTTTCTGAATGTCCCATGGCAGATGTAGTGAATTCCAAGTGTGATTTTTGTTTGACATATTTTTCTAGTATTCAGGTATTACTCTTGGGTACTGAATTCTTATGGCCGCCTCCTATTCCTCAAACAAATGTAAAGCTTATATCATTTCTAAAAAAAGACACTTTGAAATCCCTAATAAGGAATAAATGCACGCTAGTGGCTTTGTCAATTTACACCTCATGGCTCTTTTTTAGATGTTTTAATTCCAATGTAAATTTTTGTTCCCCTAACTTAACCTGCAGCCCTTTTTAATATAGAAAACACTAGCATTTAGGTTGTCAGGGTTATCTGCTTGGACTCTGGTACTGTTGTTACTATCTGTGGTGGCTCTGAAGGCTCGATGTGGTTTCTCATTTCCTGTTTTTTTGTATTTTAGTACGAATAATACTTTTTATTTCTGGTAGAATTATGTAATTATTTTGTTTTCTCTGAAGTACTTCACTTCCTACATCCTAGTTTTTGAACGATTCACCAACTTTTGGTTATATTTCTAGATGCTGAAAGGCTCTGTATTTGATTTTATGTGCTTTCGACTTCGACCCAATTCAGTTTATGGATTTAATTTCTGGCTATAAAAACAGATGCTGAAGAAATTAAGTAAACAACTGAGTGGAGAGGATTGGACCTGGAACAACCTCAATACATTATGTTGGGCCATTGGATCTATCTCTGGTTCAATGGTGGAGGAGCAGGTATGTATTTTTTTTTTGTTTTTGAATTTGGAGGGGAAATTTTAATTGCATTTTTTACTTGTTTTTCCATACGATATAATGTTTGTCATGTCAGTTCCTTTATATATTTATTTCTTGTCTTAGGATGTATTTGCTATTAATATTATGAAAGTTCTGAGCCTATGTTGAGGCATAACTTTGATTCATAGCTAAGCCACAGCTTGCAGCAGACATTATTTTTCATTCGACTATTTTTTGTTTGCTTCTTTGTGTATCCCTTTCTGCAGTTGTAAACAATTTATCCTTGTTCTTGTGGCCATCCATTAATTAGCAATTTAGTATCAGAATTTAGGTAATAAAACCTGTTAGGTTCATTTTTATTCCTCGTGTGATGTGATCATGGCTGAGAATATGATTGTGCTAGTGTAGTTGTGTGATTCCAGTTTTATAGTTCCATTTTGAATCGTTAAAATTGAAGTTTTATTACTTATATTTGCTCTTGTCAAAGCTATTCTTAGTATGTAAGTTAATCCTATTCTCATCATTGTAGTTGCGTCTTTTTTTGACATGAAAGAATTGTCTCCAACTCTCTGTTCTACATTTGAAGGATTTGTGCAACTTTTGTACTTTTGACAGGAAAACAGGTTTCTGGTGATGGTCATTCGTGATTTGTTGAACCTCTGTGAGATTACCAAAGGAAAGGACAATAAAGCAGTCATTGCCAGTAATATAATGTAAAGATTCTCTTTCTTAGATTGTGACAATTGTCGGTTATGGTACTGCATGAGAACTAGTTCTGATTGATGAGCTATCTATGGTTCACTCTATAAATTGTAGGCGACTTAAGAGACATTGCTTGACTAATTTGGTTGAAACTTATCCTTGATGATTCACTTCCGTGGATGCAGGTATGTGGTTGGGCAGTACCCGAGATTTTTGAGGGCTCATTGGAAGTTCTTGAAAACTGTCGTGAACAAGTTGTTTGAATTCATGCACGAAACCCATCCTGGAGTTCAGGTTTAATCTGATATTTGCTCAGTTATATTAAATAATACCGCATGTATGGTAGCCGCTGGTAGGGCAGGGTACTTCTGTTTATGTCCTGCATTTATATCTTTGGACTTACAAGGACATGCTCCTTCATTAATTATTTTCAGGTTTTTTTATTGTGCTCTAATAGTGTGTATCCCGTTTACTTGTGTGTAGGACATGGCATGTGATACGTTCTTGAAAATCGTGCAGAAATGCAAACGTAAATTTGTTATTGTACAGGTCGGGCTTCAATCAATCATTTTTTCTGGTAGGAATAGGCAAGCAATATCTTTGGAAGCCAACATTTTTTTAACCATGCATGTCATTTCTTCGTTCCAGGTTGGAGAAAATGAACCGTTCGTTTCAGAACTATTAACCACTCTTCCAACGACTATTGCAGATCTCGAGCCTCATCAGATCCATTCCTTTTATGAATCTGTAAGACCTTGTTATTTTCCACATTTTAATTTTAGGAATGGAGCGACTACGATATTCTTGATTTAACACCATGTATTACACGTAAATTATCCCAATGTTAGTTTTAAGTTTTAAATTCTGTATCTTTGTCACTGTAGGTGGGTCATATGATTCAAGCGGAATCGGATCCTCATAAGAGGGACGAATATTTACAGAGATTGATGGAGCTTCCTAATCAGGTAATTTCCTACCCGTTCACCTGTTTTAAATCCCTGTTACTTTATACTAGCATTAATTGCAGCTCCTGTAGAGCTTGATCTGTGGTAGTGCATTGTCTTTTGCAGAAATGGGGTGAAATTATAGGGCAGGCACATCAGAGCGTGGATTTCCTGAAAGATCAAGATGTGATAAGGGCAGTGCTTAATATATTGCAGGTATGTTCTCTCATTGTAAGCATGTAGTATTGGGGTTATACATGTATTTTAACTGGTTTTAATAATATGATCCTCTGTGCATTCTCGTATCTACAATGTCTGATGGTGAATGAAGATGTTGGCTTATTCTTAGATGGTAGAGAGCTAGTCACGTGTGATTTTTTAAAAGAGAGAACAGCTCGTTCATAAATATGGTGTCTTTGAATTATTTGTGCTACCGAATACTAATGTTCAATTTGATTCTTCCAAATGTATCGTCACACATGTACTCTTATGCGTGATATTGTTTCCCCAGACAAATACTAGTGCTGCCAACTCTCTTGGAACATATTTCATGTCACAGATTTCTCTAATCTTTTTGGACATGCTCAATGTGTACAGGTCTGTCTAGATTTTTTTGAAATCTCTATCTAAACATTTTGTCCAAGGATGTTCACCTCTGCAACACTTTTCTTATTAAGATTTTGTCTGTCTGCTGCAGAATGTACAGTGAACTTATATCTACCAGCATCCAACAAGGAGGGCCATATGCTTCCAGGACATCCTTTGTAAAACTTCTACGGTAAAATCCAAAATTTGAAGCTTTGTTTACATGTTTGTTGGATTCTGATATTCATGTTCACCACTTAACAGCTCAGTCAAGAGGGAAACATTAAAGCTCATTGAGACATTTCTTGACAAAGCTGAAGACCAACCTCATATTGGTAAACAGTTTGTTCCTCCGATGATGGATCCCGTACTTGGTGACTATGCCCGGAATTTACCTGATGCCAGAGAGTCGGAAGTTCTTTCTCTATTCGCCACAATAATAAATAAGTATGCCTTATGAAAAGAAAAATTGCGAAGTTTTCATTTTATTTTTGCTCATCGTTTCTTACTTTGTTTAGGTACAAAGGGGCTATGATTGAGGATGTTCCTCGCATATTTGAAGCTGTTTTTCAGTGTACTCTAGAGGTTGACGAAATACTTCGTGCTAATTAATTTAAATTACCATGTTTCAGTTTTTGTTTATGATTCATGGACTTTTATTATCAACAATAACTACCATATCATTTTGCGTGTTTGACATAATTGGTTACATGGCAGATGATCACAAAGAATTTTGAAGACTATCCTGAGCACAGACTAAAATTTTTTTCGTTACTTCGGGCAATTGCTACGCATTGTTTTCTTGCTTTGATGCACTTGTCCAGTGAGGTATGTTGTCGTACATAATATTCCCAATCACTGTTGATAATGGTTTATGGTCTATGAAGTTGCTCTAAAATATTCGGGTCTTCAAACGTAACTTATTTTAAATAAATTGGACTTTTTATCACTATCTTTTTATGAATGTGATGTTTTCTGTTTTTGTATAGCAACTAAAACTTATCATGGATTCCATCATTTGGGCCTTCCGGCATACTGAACGAAATATTGCCGAAACTGGACTCAACCTATTACTGGAGATGCTGAAAAACTTTCAGGTGTTTTTTTGGTTGGTTTTTGTGTGTGACACACAATTTGTTCTATGCCAAGCCTTACAATCGCTTTCATTAATTGGCAGGCTTCTGAGTTTTGTAATCAGTTCTATAGGACTTATCTTTCGACAATAGAGCAAGAAATCTTTGCTGTTTTGACTGACACCTTCCACAAGCCTGGTTTTAAATTGCATGTGCTGTTGCTGCAGCATCTATTTAGCCTGGTAATCTTATTCTGTTTTCTATCTTAACTTTTTTAATCACTCAGTCACTCGGGCTTACCTAATATTTTTTTCAATGTAGGTGGAATCTGGTGTATTGACTGAGCCTTTGTGGGATGTTGCAACTGCTCCTTATCCTTATCCTAATAATGGCATGTTTGTTCGTGAGTACACAATTAAACTTTTGAGTTCATCCTTCCCTAACATGACGGCAGCTGAGGTACTGAAGAGAAGCCTGTGGACAAAGTTTGTGAGCTTATATGTTGTTGCACATTTCAATCTACCTTGTTTTTTTTAATGTCTTGTCAGGTAACCCAATTTGTAAATGGTCTATTTGAGTCGAGAGCTGATCTTTCTTCATTCAAGAACCATATAAGAGACTTCCTTGTGCAGTCAAAGGAATTTTCAGCTCAGGTGAAGTGTTGGTTACGCATGTTGATTCATGCAGCATGCACATCTTGATTTGCTTGAGTATGCCTAGGTCTTATTTCCCTGTTTACAGCGAATTTCTATTTTTCTCTACAATTTCCCTCGTGTTGTATTTGGATTGAGCCAAAATCGAATTTATTTTCATTGTTAAATAAGTTAAACAGAGGAACCACAAATCCATGTTCTACTTATTTACACTATAATCAATATTAATCACAATGAATGTCAAATGACTCCAATTTTTTAAGGATTTGAACTGTATTGTGATTGATATAAATGTAGTGTAAATAAGTAGGGAGTTGAATTTCTTTTGTATAAGTTATCTGAACAATGAAAATAAATTTAGATTCATGGATTTCAAATCCTTCCATCCAAACACTATCTTTTAGATTGTTAGAAATTGAGAGAATGTTAATAATTCATTCTGGTTCATTTCTGAGCACGTCGGTTTGTTTTATGAGGTGGCATTGGATCATAATATTACAGACTTGGATGTCTCATGAAATATGGCCGACAGCTACTCCTGTATATACAGATCCTATGTCCAAATACGGTGATCTAAAATTTTAGAATGTTTAAAACGATGGTGTCCATTTGATGAAAGACGGGGGACTGTGATTGGAAAAGTTTCGAAAGTGACGTTTATGAGATGCTTAGCCTTGACTGTCCATCCCAGTCTCAATTGAGTTTTATAACTCTGTACTGAATCTTACATTTAAAATAATACAGGACAACAAGGATCTTTATGCCGAGGAAGCTGCTGCACAGAAAGAAAGGGACCGACAAAGAATGCTATCAATTCCAGGGCTGATAGCGCCTAATGAGATACAAGATGAAATGGTGGACTCATAAGGTGCTGGCAAGATTATTAAGCTAATTTTGTGGATTTTGAACTCTGAAATTTAGCTTTAATCCCCTGGAGCCTACAGTTATTCTTTCGATGAAATCCCCATGTGTAATTTTCCCTCAATTTTTATCAAAACTGTTTTACTTCTCGTGCGAGGTGGTGTGTAGAGCCATAGGAGGCACACCTGCTTTGCTACCGAAGAAACTATATGCTTCTGGTTGTAGAGTATTTAGATTCTAATGTAGAACTACAGTTTGTCAAGGATTTGTTTGTGGCATTGTAATTCTGAATTTGCCCCGGGCGAGACGAGACTACTGGCGTTTCAGGTTAGAACTAACACATACAAAATTGGTGGGTGTGCGCAGAAATCCCTTTTTAGTTTACTGTTAGAACAATTTATGTATTTTGATTTGGGAGGTTCAGTTTTTGCTAGTGATGTTTCCTATCGTCGTTTTACATTTTCCATTTGTTCCTAGGGCAGTTTTGCCTGTTCTCTTGTTGAATAAAAATTCAAATGTCGCACGAGAACAACAACGAATTGAGTTAAATACGATATCCTATTGTTTGGCACAAGTTAGATAATTATTCAGTAAAAATATTTTTATAAATAAAAATAATTAATAAAGTGCTTAGACAATTATTCTAAATTTTTGTATTTATTTTTTTTATTTGTTTGCGATATCTTATACGGTTGATTTTTTTAAAATTTTAAAAATAAAAAAATGATCTCTTAATTATTCTATAAAAATATATTTGATTTTATTTTTTTAATAAAAAGAACTTGTCCACACACTTAATTTTTTTAAAAGTAATTATCCCAAATAAAATGTCTCTTAATGAATTTCTATCTAGCCAAAGTATTAATGTACTTTTCATTCCAAATTGTGCTTATTGAAATCAACCAATTCTGCTGGAGTATAAAGGGATTATATAATATTTTCTTTATATCTTTGTGAGCCGGTTGATCGTTAATATTTTAAAATTTTGATATAAAAAATAATATTTTTAACAAATGATTTAAATAAAATTGCGCCTGCACTAGACACTGTAAAAGTTGTACTCATGCATGTTAAAAGTGTATCTTTCGAATGAGAATCTATGTTATAGACAATCTCATATTAAAACATGAATGTAATGTAAACCAAAGTACAAAAAATGTGGTTTGAGAAAATCTCTCCGTTTTCGAATTTATTAATAATATCAAAACTATCAAAGAATGTCAATCCAAGTCCTATAAATAATAATATGCGTCCTACTTCAACCTAAAGATCAAAAAAAGATACCAAAATAATAAACAACTCAATCATAGATGTAAAGCTTAATGAAAAATATAATAAAGATAGGGATATGATCTTCAATCGTCACTCTAGTACGCTTTATCCTCTCGGGGGGCGGAAGAATTCGTCTTCGAATCGGAGCGGTCGGGAGAGGTAGCGTTTTCACCAACATAAGGGATAGCCCGGAGGAGGACGCATGCGATACACATTTGGATTAATGTGTTCAAGAACCTCAAGGGGGCCAATTTTCCGAGCAACCAGCTTATTGAACTCGTGAGCAGTATATCTGTCTTTGGTCAACACAGCCCAAACGAGATCACCCACACGAAACTCGACGCGACGTTTCTTATCGGCATTGTGCTTATAGCGGGCAGTGGATGTGACAAGGTGGTCATACGTGGCTTGATGAATCTGTCGAAGGTCGGCCACCAGGTTCTCGAGCGCCGGAGTAATGTGGGCAGCCAGGCACACAACCATAGACGACTTTAAACGGGCAGAAGCCGGTACTCCGATTCACAACATCATGAGCAAATTCGGCTAATGGAAGCTTCGCATCCCAAGTCTTGACATGATCACCCAGGATACTGCGCAAAATATATTGCCAACAGAACGGTTAACCACTTCAGTTTTGACTATTTGTTTGCGGGTGATAAAGCCGAACTAAAGGCCAGGCTCACCGCTCGTGGGCACCAGACGCCACAGGCTGCGCCAAAAATGGCTAATAAATCGAGCAGGGCCACGTGAACGGCATCAGTGAATTTCTTACCAGCAATAAAGTGGACCATTTGAGAAAAACAATCAACCACCACAAAAATAGATTTGTGGCGCAGCTGCGTGCGAGAAAGATCCACGATGAAATCCATGCAAATATTCGTTCAAGGTTGGGTCAGGATTGGCAAAGGGCATATACAAACCCTAGTTAGAAGTTGAGCCTTTCGAAACCTGGAAAATATGGCAGGATGTTAGATTAGGTGTCCATTGAACCAATTTATGGCTTGTGTTTTATTGACTCTTATTTAAAAATAATATTTATTTTAATATTATTTTACGATTTTATCCAATGGTTACATTTATTTTATTTGTATACTCATGCAAGTTGCATAGATAATTTCCTTGAATATATTATAAGTACCAGAGGTCTGCCTCTCAACATAAGATCATGAAATTCGTTAAAAAGTCTTCCGTATATTCTAAGCATGTTCCTAATAAAATCAACCACCTAAAATAAGGATAAATGTCGCTTGAGCTCGATACTAGTATCTGTGATGTAAACGCCATGTTTCGTTGATAAATGCATGGAGATGTCGATTCATACACATGGATGATTATTTGGTGATGCGCTGAACAACCCTCATTCAGATTGTCCAAGTGGTTATCACCTATCGAGTGGAATAGTCCGCGATTATGGTTGCACACCATTAGATGCTTTACGTACAAGCATGCACTTTGATCAGCTTACCAACTCCATTGAGGCCCATAAGGTGACGAGGTTGGATGTAGTTTTGAAATACACTTGAGCAAATGTATTGTAGTCGGGGATTCACCGTTTTCCTACGGGTGGAGATATCCTTTGTGATCTGATTAGTTAATAATGCAAAAATCTTTGGACGAAGTATGGCATGTGCATTTCGGAAAAGTGTTTCTTCATTTACATATACCATGTCACTGTTATTACTAAAAGATATATCATATTGTTATCAAATTCATTTGCAACTCTTGATATACTAATGGTTACAGATTCTATAAAGCAACATGAGTTGAAGTGACCGTATTGTACACTAATATAACTTAAGGTTCTTGCAGACACTATCAATGATACCTAATGAATCATGAGACAATGCTTCTAGACGCTCTTGCCATGATCCGATGGATGCAATTAAACTTGAGTTATGACATTCTTCAAAGGTTTGATGAAAAGAATGATTCTCACTAGAGTAAGTCCGAATAATAGTAAATGTTATTCTGAATCACATGAAGCTGTGAACCCATAGCTAACTGTATCTTTGAATCATTGAATCTCACATAAGTATCAGATTCTGTATTCCCGTTGAGATAGTCAAATTCAAGGGGTTGAATTTGACGATTGTAATTTGATGAAGATCAAATAGGTTGCTTATAAATGAGTTTATAAGTGGATTCCAAGTATTGGAAGTTACCTTAACCGCTAATTAGAGTAGAGTGTAATTGGCTGTTTTGGTGAAGGAGTTCACAAAACTTGCAGCTGCCAAAAATGGATTTTGATTTTCAAATTTCAATTTTTATTATATGAACAAGATTTTTATCCTCGGTACATCGGCACTGTTTGATTGTCGATCACTGCTAATGTATTCACAATTATTTATTAGTAAATTAAGAATCTATTAATTAAATAATAATATTAGTAGTGATGTGATTCTCATAAAATATTTTATAAGAGTATATAATTGATTGATTAATTAAGTAATTAAATAAATATTATTTAAATTTTACATATATGTGTGTGTATATATATGTGTGTATGTGTATGTATGTATAGATGTATTAATACACACACATATCTATATATATCATGCATTATCAATTGTTGACATTGCATGATATATACAACATGAGAATTTTAATTAATTAATTAAAATAAAATAATCATAATGGGATCACGATTATGAATCCTAATAAGAGTGAGATTCCTGATTTGATCTAGAATCAAATTCTATAAATCTCTTACTATTTATTAAGGTTGGGTAGGTTAGAGTAACTTCCTTGGTCTGTTTTTTAAAATACCTAAAATACCCTTCACCCCCACTCTCTACATTACTAATTATATATATTAATAAAGTGTTAAAAAATAAAAGCAAGTCACATGTAGTTTAGTGGATAAAGCCTATGTTTCTTAATCATGAGGTTGTAGGTTCAATTTTCGCTTGGGTCTTTTTTATTCTTTTTTAATTTATTTTTTAGTTCATATACCAAAATTACAATGTAGCTACTCATTATTTCTTATAAATATATTTTGATCCTCATTTAAATATAAATCAAATAAATTATAAAAACATATCGTACAAGCACGCAACGCGTGCGTCGTTGTACTAGTATTTTATTAAAGGTCATATGAAACAAGAAAAAATTTTCAGTCAAAATTTTGACAACCAAAATTATTCTTCCTTTTTCCCTCACAAATTTTGGCCACTCCAATTTTTCACAAGAAAAATTGCTGCCACTTCCATTGACGCATCGTCGTTGGATTTCTGAAGTTCCGGCGGTCCAGTCTCACGCAAAATATTTTAAGATATCTAGTACGATCTAAATAAGGAATCCAGTATTCGATCGTTGATCTGATTAGATTATAAAAGGGGAGATCCGTTTGTAAAGAATTACAAGAAGTGCTATATCCGCTTAAAAACCAGAATAGTCGGAGCCGACGTTAAATACGTAAAGGTAATTCAGATCTAAATACCATATGAATGTTTTAAATCATACGATTCCCAATACATATTTTGAACGTCAAAGATAAAAATTTTAAACTTCTGCTGCATCTCGGATGTGAGAAAATGGTACTCCAACATAACAAGCCACATATCTGCTAACATCACGACGAAGAGAAGGGCAAAAATATGAAGAGGACATAAACTGAAAAGTCTTAGTAACTCTCAAGTGATCTTCACTATGGAGGTCCTACAACAACTTGAGGTAAAGTCTACAATCTGGAGTACACATTTGAGAGCCCCGAAATAGGAATCCGTCATGTATGGCAAAGTTGCAGTTAGTCCCATAAGCACCGAGTGCAAGATTTTCGAGAATAATGGGTCATCCAGATAGGCATCAGGGATAACATCAAAGTACACCCAACCTCGTCACCTGATGATTTGAAATGAAGTTAGTGAACGGATCAAATTGTATGCTAGTGCATAAAACTTGTACGTTGTCCTGTGTCAAAGGACTAATGGTGTACAACCATAAGCTCTGACTATTCACTCGATAAGTGATAACCACTTAGATAGTCCGAGAGAGGGTTTTTCGTGTATCATCATATGATCACCCATCTATATGAATAATCATCTTCATGACTTTACCAATGAAACATGACATTTACATCACCGATTCTAGTTTCATGATCAAGTGACCTTTTTCTTTATATTAGGCGGCTGATTCGACTAGGAACCTGTTTAGAATATATGGTACACTTTCTAATGAGTTTCACGATCTTACATTGAGATATAGACCTCATGGTACCTTTTGTATATTCAGGGGTTTTTATTTATGTAGCTTGCATGAGTATACAGATAATGTAAATGCCATTATTTGATGAAATCATAATATATTATTAAAATAAAGATTGCTTTTACATAAGAATACTGAATAATTAAATCTCAAGCCACAAGTTGGCTCATTGGGCACCTACTCTATTCTCCCACTTACCATATAGTAAACTACCCATATATTTCAGGCCCATTGCTTAACGATGCTTCTCAAACAATGGACATGATGGTTGGGTATTTGTCAGTGGATCAACAATGTTATATGCATTGGTGACTCTATCTACTGATATGTCTCATCTTCCCACAATATCCTGGACTATGTGGAACTTCCTCAGTATATGTTTGAATCGCTGCTGAGATCTCGTTTCTTTGCTTGTGCAACGGCACCAGTGTTGTCGCAATAGACCGGGACTTGATCAATTGTTTGAGAATTGACATCCAACTCTGGAACGAAATTCCTCTTCCAAACAACCTCATTTGCTGCACCTGATGCATCAATGTATTCAGCCTCATTGGTTGAATCCACTATGGTGTCTTGTTTGAAACTCCTTCAAGAGACAACACCACCATTTTAAATCACCCACATTTGATTGGAAGCTATAATCAATATAGCTTTCCAGTTTAATTCTTCATTCCCTTAAACCAAGAACAAATTCTTACTTTATCTCTAGTACTTAATAATTCCTCCAGGTTATTCCAATGCAATGGACCGGGATTCTACTAATAGTACCATACATTATTTTTCCTATATCAGACGCATATGAGATGTGGCCCATGGTTTTTATCTCATCGTTCAATCTTAGGGCATATAGACTTAGATAGATTTATACCATGACACATTGGGATATATTCTCTCTTGGACTCCTCCATAGGAAATTTTATCGGTATGATATCGATATAAGTGGACTGACACATCCTATTTTATATATCTCTATAGACATGTATTCCTAATACATATGATGCTTCACTTATATCGTTCATGGATAAAAAAAAATTACTGGCTAACCATGCTTTAGTTGACTGCAGCATCTCTACATCATTCAAAATGAGCAGTATGTCATCAATATAAATACTAGGAATTTCACTGTGCTCATATTAAACTTCTTGTATTCACATGGTTCTTCATAGTTTTTCTTTAAAATTAAACTCTTCATAGTGTTATCAAATATGAGGTTCCAGCTCTTTGATTCCTGTTTGAAACCATAGATGGATCTTTGAATTTTGCATACTTTATGCTAATTTCTTACTGATGTGAATCATTCATATTGAGACATGTAAATCTCTTCCTTAAAGTCATCATTAAAGAACAATGTCTTCACATCCATCTGCCATATTTCATAGTCATACCATGCTACCATGGCTAGAAATTTCATAATGTACTTTAATATCATGACTAGAGAAAATGTTTCCTCATAGTCAATACCTTGCATTTGAGTATATCCTTTTGCTACCAATCTTTCTTTGAAGTTCATTACCTTTCCTTTTGTAAATCCATTTGCTTCTTATGAGAACAATTCCCTCAGGTGGATCTACTAAGGATCATACTTGGTTCGAATACATTTAGTCTATCTAGAATTGCATGGCTTCAAGCCATTTGGATGAATCGGCATCAAACAATGCTTCTTTGAAATTTCTTGGACTCATCTTCTTGGATGGCCTTCTTTGATATCTTTGGAGCTTGTGTTTCTTTAACTGACAGTTGGAGTGTGGGTTCTAGTATTTCAGAAGTGGAGGTTCCCGAATATCTTCGAGTTCTATCATTCCGACTTTTCTATCAAATAGAAACTCCTTTTCCATGAAGGTGAAAGTTCTTGAATGAAAGACTTTTTTCATTGGGATCATAAAAATAATATCCAGCAAAATTCTTTGGATATTCCATAAAGTAGCACAAATTAGCTCTACTATCTAATTTGTCTCCCATTTCCTGCTTCACTAAGCATAACATCCTCATATTCTTAAGAAAGAATATTTTTGTTTATTTCACATCCATATCTCGTATGAAGTTTTATCTAATGCCTTTGTATGGATTTGATTCAACAATATTGCTGTAGTTTCAAGTGCAAATCACTAGAGAGATGACGAAAATTCAAAGAATCTCATCATAGATCGAACCATATCCATCAATGTTCGATTTGACATACCACTCAATTGGGGTGTGGCAGGTGGATTACAGTGTGAGAGAATCACATTCTCTTTAAGGTAGTTTTGAAATCCAATACTTAAGTATTCTCCACCTTAATCAGATCGAAGTGTTTAATAATCTTTCCTAGTTGTTTATCTATTTCAGCTCTGAATTCTTTGAACTTTTCAAAGGTTTCAGACTTGTATTTTATTAAATACATATACAAATACCTCGAAAAGTCATCAATAAAGATGAAATATGATCGATCATATTTGGTGCTAACACTTAGTGGGCCAAGCACATCTGTATGGATAAAATCCAAAATATCATGTGCATATTCCACTTTCCATAGGAAATGGACTTTAGTCATCTTTCCTTTCAGCAAAGACTTACATGTTTCAAGAGAGTTAATATATGACATGTCAAACATGCACTCTTCCACTAGCTTGTGCATTCTTATTTGAGAATTATATCATAGTCTAGCGTGCCACAAGTGTGCTTGATTTAGACTATCTTTTTTTTAGTTTGTTTTTGAAATCATTTAGACATTGTTTATGAAATATCACCATATTTTTTGAGTTCTAGCTATTTTCAGAATACATCTGGTCTAGATACTTTCCAAGGTCCATGCTTCTCGTAGTATAAACAAACATGTTCTGAATTATCGAGCTTTGTGGGACCTTTAAGTATCATTTGGAGCTTGCCTCTTATTAGAATTGTTTTTCTGGTAAGGTGAAAAACATTTCTTTCTCTTACATTGTGGGTTATTTTTCATATATGACGAGAAGCCCATGAGAGAACAACATTTTCCTTCTTTGCGGTGGCCTCGTAAGTCGTAAGTATATTGACTAGCTCTTCAAAGCTAGCCTCTAACTTATTTATGTTGGAGTTCACCACAAACTTTTCAAATGTGTAATAGATTGACAAAAAGATAATGTCATCATGTAAGTTGTTGAGAATCATCAATTCCAGTCCCACCACCTGCTCAATAAGCCCAATCACATGCACACCATGTTCATGGGCCAGAGCCAAAACTTGCATACGTATAATCACGAGCTTTCTTGAAAGTAGTGTGCATCACATTACGAATTTCAGCACCACATGTGCATTTGAATGTCAGCATAATTCATTATTTCCTCAAATTGTCCCCACAGTTAATTTGACATAGAAGCGACTATATTATACTTTAGCTTGCATACTATGGTCTCACCATCTCACATGCTTCACTAGTTCAACAAGGTAAACCCGAGGACCGCCTATGTTTTTAAGAACTTTATGCTTGTTTCAAATACTCTGGTTTCATGATATTGTTTACGATGTTTAAACAAGTGCTTTCGCAAAATTTGGTTGTGGTTGTTTTATTCCACATATTTTAGAACAATAGATGTTTTTTATTGCAATTTGAATGATTACTATTTATTTAAGAAAATTTTTATTTTTCCGCAAATTTAAAATAATTTAAAAGTACGGTACGTTACAAGTAAGATATAAAGATCGACTTGTTGCACAAGGTTTTTCTCAAAGGCCTGGAATTGATTATGAAGAAACGTATTCTCCTGTTATGGATGCTATTACGTTTCGGTATTTTATTAGTTTGGCGGTATCTGAAAATTTAGAAATGCATCTTATGGATGTTGTCACAGCTCATGCGGATCACTCGATAGTAATATATATATGAAAATCCTGAAGGATTTCAGATGTCTGAAGCACAAAGTTCAAAACCCAGAGAATGTTATTACGTGAAATTGTAAAGAACATTATGTGGGTTAAAGCAATCCGGCCAAATGTGGTATAATCAGCTAAGTGAACACTTAATGAAAAAGGGATATATAAACAATTCGATATGCCCTTACGTTTTCATTAAGAAAACAACATCCGGATGAGTAATTATTGCTATATATATTGATGATTTAAACATCATTGGAACGAATAAGGAAATTCAAGAAGTTGTGTCGTACTTGAAGGAAGAATTTGAAATGAAGGACCTTGGAAAAAAAAGTATTGTCTGGGTTTACAAATTGAACACATAGAATGTGAAATATTTGTTCACCAGTCAAATTATACAGAAAAGGTCCTTATACGTTTTAATATGGATAAATCAAATCCTTTAAGTATTCCAATGGTTGTTAGATCATTAAACATAGAAAATGATCTATTCCGTCTATGCGAAGATAACGAAGTTATTTTTGGTCCAGAAGTACCATATCTAAGTGCTATCGGTGCCCTTATGTATTTTGCAAATTGTACAAGACCAGATATATATTTTGATGTAAATTTATAGGCAAGATTTAGCCCAACTCCAACAAAAAGACACTAGAACAGAATTTAACATATATTCCGTTATCTACGATGAACGACAGACTTGAGACTTTTGTATTCAAAAGATACCAATCAAAGCATAATTGGTTATGCTGATGTTGGGTATTTATCTAATCTACACAAGGCACGTTCCCAAACCAGATATGTATTTACTCATGGAGTCACTGCAATTTCTTGGCATTCACAGAAACAAACGCTTGTAACAACTTCATCAAATCACGCCGAGATTATTGCACTACATGAAGCAATTTGTGAATGTGTGTGGCTAAAATCAATGACCGAACATATCCAAACCTCATACGGATTATCATTCGACAAGAAGCTCGTGACACTATATGTAGTAGCCCGAATTCCAAATTGGGTAATTAACGGAGTAATGGTGATTAAGAAGGTTTAAGGTGTAATTTTGGATATGGTCATGATCGGACGGACCGAAGAGGGTTCGGAAGCACCGAAGAGTTCGGACGATCCGAAGTGTAGTTCGGTGAATCCGATCATAGGTGTCAAGTGTTGATCGACACGTCATTTTCCATGCATGTTCGGACGGTCCGAAGTGTATGATCGGAGGATCCGATCATGAGCTGTCAAGAGCCAATGGACACGTAGCGTTCGGACGTTCCGAAGTGTTGTTCGGAGGATCCGAACATGGCCTATAAATAGTGCTCGGATTTCTCATTTGTGACTTGCCAATTCATGATTATGCCTCATAGTTGAGAGGATTTGGAAGGTTTCTAGGGTTAGTTGTTGGTCGAGCGATAGCCAAGAGCTGCCAGGAGTAGTAGCGTAGCGGCGCCTGAGTTTCAAGGCAATCGACATCAAAGGGCAGTCGACGGACGAAGGTAAACCCTAAACCTTTGGTAGTACTAGGGAGTACTGGTTTTGCTAGTCGAGCATGGTAGTATTGATTGAGTATGCTTTTGATGCGTAGGCTTGTGCTAGACCTGATTAGCGGTGTTGCGTAAGGCTAGGCTTGCTGTGATAGAGGTACGAAAGTACTATCCGAGATATCCTGGTTGAGTATACATTCATATATGTGTTGCATGAGTATTTGCTGCATTGTTATATGTCATATGATGCATGCTATTATGTCACGAGTTATGATGCATATTGCATATCATGTTGAGCCGTATCTCCTTCGAGATAGCCTTTACTGTTGAGCTGTATCTCTTTCGAGATAAGCTATATCTTGGGGCCGCTCAGCCCTGTCTTGTGGACGCATGGACACCGAGAGTACACAGTGGCCGACGGGTCGGGAGGGCTTCGGTGGTCCGGGACATTTTAGGTCCACGTCTGTCTTGTAGTGGATGCAGTGACCCAGAGGTTGGACCGCGCGGCACTATCCACTTGGCGCCTCTAGACTGAGCATTTTGAGATCCTTTGTGATTCCTGTTTCTTGACTACCCTGGTATCATACCATAGCATGTGCATTTCATATAGGTTTGTATACTCATACTTTTGTACTGGGCGTTCTTATCGCTCACGTCCTCGGTTTTGTTTATTCTTGGACACCCCATTCCCACGGGGCAGGCCTCAGGTTGGATGGCTCAGGAGGAGCAGGAGGAGGACGTTGAGTAGCTGGTTGGTTTAGTTTTCAGTGTTTTCCATTTGATTCGATATGGTTGTACTGGATATTTCATTTTGAGTTAGTCTAGACTTCGATTTCGATTGGGTTGTATAACTATTGTTGTTGGCCATATTTCCGCTGTTACCTCTGATTATAATTAATTAGGTTAATTGCATGCTTAGTTTTTGATTAGTAGGTGATTCTGGAACGGGTCACTACATTTATGGTATCAGAGCATGCGTATGATTTTGGGATATAGATTCTGTTTTGGGATTTCCGTTGACCATTTTACCATTTTCCCTATTCTATCTTGTAGCGATGGCTGACCATTTTGATGACGGGAGTAGTCAGGGGAGTGTAGGTCGATGGGGTGACCAGGACGATCTTAGACGTCATCGTGAGCATCGTCATCGTCGGGATGGTCCTAGGCGTTTCGATATGCATCGTTTCATGCAGATGGGGCCTAAGCCTTTAGTTGGCGGTGAGACTCCCGATGATGCGGAAGATTGGTTAGAGCGCATGGAGAGTTGTTTCCGCGCATTCCAGTGCACCGATGAGCAGAAGATGGAGACCCTTAGTTTTCTTCTCGAGGGCCGTGCTCGCAGGTGGTGGCGATCGACTTCTGCGCCGATAGTTCAGTCGCATGGTAGAGCGACTTGGGTCGATTTCCGTGCAGCGTTCATGCAGCTGTACTTTCCTCCAGCCCTTCGCCAGGCCAAGACGATTGAGCTCCTGAACCTTAAGCAGGGGAGTATGTCTGTTGATGAGTATCAGCAGAAATTCTTTGAGTTGTTACCCTTCGCTCCTCATATCAGTGGCAGTTCTGAGGCCAAGTATGATCATTTCCTCCAGGGCCTTAATCAGGAGATCTTTGATCGAGTCACTGTCTGTGATAATCCTACTTCTTATGATGGGTTAGTGAACCGGTGTCGCCAGGCAGAGATCAGTCTCCAGCGTGGTAGGGCTATTCTTTCTTCTTCTAGACCTCCGAGTACTTTGAGGCCTCGATCTCAGTCATTCAAGAAATCTGGTTCATCTTCTTCTGGATCTGGATCTCGATCTAGTGGTGTTTTCCGCTTTGGTAAGAAGAAGGAGTCTTGTGCGCATTGTGGGAAGAACCATCCATCGGAGCAATGCCGAGTAGCCGCAGGAGCTTGTTATCAGTGCGGAGAGATGGGGCATATTAAGAAGAATTGTCCTCAGTTGCGAGGTGGAGCAGGATCCGGTTCTGGATCTCAGACGACTGTTCAGCAGAGGAGGCAGGGTCAGGCAGTGGGTAGTTCGAATCTTCGACCTCGTGCCCAAGGTCAGGTTTTTGCGCTGAACCAGGATCAGGCTGCAGATGAGACGGAGAGAGTCATAGCAGGTACTTTTCATTTATGCGGTATTCCTGCTTTTGTTCTTATTGATACAGGAGCCTCTCATTCCTTCATTTCTGCACGATTTGTTAAGCGTCATAGGTTACCCTATGTTTCTCTAGACGTCATTCTTTCTGTTTCTACTCCGATGGGTCATTCGGTGTTAGCGAAGCGTCTAGTGATGGGTTGTCCCTTAGATTTTGAGGGTAACGAGTTGACTACGAATCTTATGATCCTAGAGATGGAAGATTTTGATTGTATCTTGGGTATAGACTTATTGACTACCTACCGAGCTACTGTGGATTGTTACCAGAAGCTTGTTCAGTTTCGTACGAATGAAAGCTCTAGTTGGTTTTTCTATGGTGAGGGAGCGCGACCTCCGATGCCAGTGGTATCTGCTCTGAAAGCCTGTCGTGCTTTAGAGTCGGGCGGGGAAGGCTACCTCATCTATGCGATTGATTCATCCGCAGGTAGTGTTGGTCTAGAGGATATTCCAGTGGTTTGTGAATTTCCTGATGTTTTCCCAGATGAGATTCCTGGTTTTCCTCCGGTTAGAGAGGTGGAATTTGGCATAGATTTAATGCCAGGGACTGCACCGATTTCTCGTGCCCCCTATCGTCTTGCTCCGTCAGAGATGAGAGAGCTGAAGCAGCAATTGCAGGATCTTCTTGATAAGGGTTATATTCGCCCGAGTGTTTCGCCTTGGGGAGCTCCAGTCTTGTTTGTCAAGAAGAAGGATGGATCGATGCGGTTGTGCATTGATTATCGCCAGCTGAATCGGGTGACGATCAAAAACAAGTACCCTTTACCCCGTATTGATGACTTGTTCGATCAGCTTCAGGGTACTTCTGTTTACTCCAAGATCGACTTGCGATCGGGTTATCATCAGATGAGAGTCAGAGATGATGATATTTCCAAGACTGCATTTCGTACTCGTTATGGGCATTACGAGTTTCTAGTTATGCCATTCGGATTGACGAATGCGCCAGCGGTGTTCATGGATCTGATGAACCGAGTCTTCCGAGATTTTCTGGATCAGTTTGTGGTGGTTTTCATTGACGATATCTTGATCTATTCCCACAGTGTGGAAGAGCATGCCCAACACTTGAGGATTGTGTTGCAGATTCTTCGCGAGAAGCAATTGTATGCTAAGCTGAGTAAGTGCGAGTTCTGGATTGATCGTGTGGTATTCCTTGGTCATGTGATTTCCAAGGAAGGAGTTTCTGTGGATCCCAGCAAGATTGAAGCAGTGCTGAATTGGTCACGTCCGACGACGGTGGCTGAGATCCGTAGTTTTCTAGGTCTGGCAGGGTATTATCGTCGCTTCATCGTGAATTTCTCTCAGATAGCCAGACCATTGACGCAACTTACTCGGAGGGATGTTCCATTTGAGTGGTCATCCGAGTGCGAAGATAGTTTCAGAGAGCTTCGTCGACTTCTGACTTCCGCACCTGTTTTGGCGTTACCGTCAGGATCTGATGGTTTCAGTGTTTACACCGATGCCTCCATTCAAGGCTTAGGGTGTGTGTTGACGCAAAACGGTCATGTGATTGCTTATGCTTCCAGACAACTGAAATCTCACGAGGAGAAGTATCCCACTCATGATCTGGAATTGGCAGCTATTGTGTTTGCGCTGAAGATTTGGCGTCATTATTTGTACGGTGTTCAGTTTGAAATCTTTACTGATCATAAGAGTCTGAAATATCTGTTCACTCAGGCTGAGTTGAACATGAGGCAACGTCGTTGGATGGATTTGCTGAAGGATTATGATTGCGAGATCAAGTACCATCCAGGTTCTGCGAATCTCACAGCTGATGCGCTTAGTCGCAAGGTGAGAGCCTCTGCACTTCAGACTTGTGCTATGACTAGTGCCATCCAGGATAGTTGCTCGTTGGGGTTTAACTTCAAGCATCGGAAAGGTATGGAGAGCATTCGTGTTGCTACCATTTTATTTGAGCCCAATTTGTTCACTCGGATTCGAGAAGCTCAGATGTCTGATCTCAAGACTCAGAGATTAGCTCGGTTAGTTGGTGGTGATAGCAATTTCCATTATCAGTCCAATGGTCTTCTGTGCTTATCTAATCGGGTTGTAGTACCAGAGGATGACACTTTGAGGGACGAGATATTGTCTCAGGCGCATCGAAGCAAGTTAAGTGTTCATCCAGGAAGCAACAAGATGTATAGAGACTTGAGGATGCGGTTTTGGTGGAAAGGGATGAAGCGCAGCGTGTATCAGTTTGTCTCCAAGTGTCTAGTTTGCCAGCAGGTTAAGGCAGAGCACCGTCGACCGGGAGGATTGTTGTTGAACTTACCTATTCCAGAATGGAAGTGGGAGCATATTACGATGGATTTCATTACTCACTTGCCATTATCTTCGAGGAACAGCGATGCTATCTGGGTAGTGGTGGATCGACTCACCAAGTCTGCTCATTTTCTGCCGTATAATCGTGATTTCACTTTCGATCGTATGGCTCGATTGTACATTCAGGAGATTGTACGTTTGCATGGAGTGCCTGTCAGTATTGTTAGTGACAGAGATCCTCGTTTTACCTCACGGTTTTGGGGTAGTTTCCAGTCAGCTTTGGGTACTACACTGAGTCTGAGTACTGCTTATCATCCGGAGACTGACGGTCAATCAGAGAGGACTATCCGTACGCTTGAGGATATGTTGCGAGCCTGTGTTATGGATTTCGGACCCGCTTGGCAGGATCATTTGCCTTTGATTGAGTTCGCGTACAACAACAGCTATCATCGTAGTATTGGTATGGCACCATTTGAGGCGTTGTACGGGCGACGTTGTCGTTCTCCATTATTCTGGGATGAAGTCGGGGAACGACAGGTAGAGGGACCGGAGTTAGTCCAGCAGGCTATAGATAAGGTTGCAGTAATCAAGAAGCGGATTAAGACTGCTCAGGATCGACAGGCTAGTTATGCGAACACAAAGCGTCGACCTCTTCATTTTCAGCCAGGTGAGAAGGTGTTTCTCCGAGTTTCGCCTTTTCGCAGGATTTTGAGATTTGGTCTCAAGGGTAAGCTGTCTCCGAGATTTATTGGTCCATTCGAGATACTGGAATGTGTGGGAGATTTAGCTTACAGACTTGCGTTGCCGCCGTACCTATCAAGTATTCATGATGTGTTCCACGTATCCTTGTTGAGACGTTATGTAGCAGATGAGTCGCACATCTTACATCCATCTGAAGTTCAACTTGATACGGATTTGTCTTACGTGGAGCGACCAGTTCAGATTCTAGATCGCAAAGATAAGGTGTTGCGGAATAAGATCATTCCTCTTGTCTTAGTGCAGTGGCAGCGTCGAGGCACTGAAGAAGCCACTTGGGAGTTAGAGAGTCGTATGCGTTCGGAGCATCCAGAGCTCTTTTGAGTTGTGCTTTGTATAAGTTTGTGTTTTCAGTTGTAATCATAGTATCAGTTGTATTCAACAACAATTGAGATGTATTAATGATGTTGTTATTTCGTTTTGTTCATTCTCTAAGCCTGATTTCGAGGACGAAATCTTTTAAGGGGGGGAGAATGTAGTAGCCCGAATTCCAAATTGGGTAATTAACGGAGTAATGGTGATTAAGAAGGTTTAAGGTGTAATTTTGGATATGGTCATGATCGGACGGACCGAAGAGGGTTCGGAAGCACCGAAGAGTTCGGACGATCCGAAGTGTAGTTCGGTGAATCCGATCATAGGTGTCAAGTGTTGATCGACACGTCATTTTCCATGCATGTTCGGACGGTCCGAAGTGTATGATCGGAGGATCCGATCATGAGCTGTCAAGAGCCAATGGACACGTAGCGTTCGGACGTTCCGAAGTGTTGTTCGGAGGATCCGAACATGGCCTATAAATAGTGCTCGGATTTCTCATTTGTGACTTGCCAATTCATGATTATGCCTCATAGTTGAGAGGATTTGGAAGGTTTCTAGGGTTAGTTGTTGGTCGAGCGATAGCCAAGAGCTGCCAGGAGTAGTAGCGTAGCGGCGCCTGAGTTTCAAGGCAATCGACATCAAAGGGCTGTCGACGGACGAAGGTAAACCCTAAACCTTTGGTAGTACTAGGGAGTACTGGTTTTGCTAGTCGAGCATGGTAGTATTGATTGAGTATGCTTTTGATGCGTAGGCTTGTGCTAGACCTGATTAGCGGTGTTGCGTAAGGCTAGGCTTGCTGTGATAGAGGTACGAAAGTACTATCCGAGATATCCTGGTTGAGTATACATTCATATATGTGTTGCATGAGTATTTGCTGCATTGTTATATGTCATATGATGCATGCTATTATGTCACGAGTTATGATGCATATTGCATATCATGTTGAGCCGTATCTCCTTCGAGATAGCCTTTACTGTTGAGCTGTATCTCTTTCGAGATAAGCTATATCTTGGGGCCGCTCAGCCCTGTCTTGTGGACGCATGGACACCGAGAGTACACAGTGGCCGACGGGTCGGGAGGGCTTCGGTGGTCCGGGACATTTTAGGTCCACGTCTGTCTTGTAGTGGATGCAGTGACCCAGAGGTTGGACCGCGCGGCACTATCCACTTGGCGCCTCTAGACTGAGCATTTTGAGATCCTTTGTGATTCCTGTTTCTTGACTACCCTGGTATCATACCATAGCATGTGCATTTCATATAGGTTTGTATA
This sequence comes from Primulina eburnea, assembly GCF_022965805.1. Lineage (NCBI taxonomy): Eukaryota > Viridiplantae > Streptophyta > Magnoliopsida > Lamiales > Gesneriaceae > Primulina > Primulina eburnea. The sequence continues at coordinate 13,221,090 of NC_133116.1, forward strand.
CTCATACTTTTGTACTGGGCGTTCTTATCGCTCACGTCCTCGGTTTTGTTTATTCTTGGACACCCCATTCCCACGGGGCAGGCCTCAGGTTGGATGGCTCAGGAGGAGCAGGAGGAGGACGTTGAGTAGCTGGTTGGTTTAGTTTTCAGTGTTTTCCATTTGATTCGATATGGTTGTACTGGATATTTCATTTTGAGTTAGTCTAGACTTCGATTTCGATTGGGTTGTATAACTATTGTTGTTGGCCATATTTCCGCTGTTACCTCTGATTATAATTAATTAGGTTAATTGCATGCTTAGTTTTTGATTAGTAGGTGATTCTGGAACGGGTCACTACACTATATGAACATAATTGATGTGAATCTTTGTACGTACGAATAGCAAACACGATTAATTTAGAATCGTGCCCTCAATTCAATAACGAACAAGGAATCGTTGTTGTCCCGATCTTTTGAATCAAGTGTGTGTGTGTGTGATTTTCACCTCTAAACTATGAAAAGTTTAGCAACAAATAACCACGAGATAAACAACCGAAATTATGACAAACCTTCAAAGAACTTGTCTTTGACAATCCGCGTAAGAACGATCGACAAACGCCACGAAGTTAAAAACTTTGATATGTTTGATTTGAATAATAAAGCAAGGCTTTGAATGTTTTGAGAGAAAACTCTAAAACTTTGATAAAAAAAATCAATAATAAATCTGAATTGTGTCTCTAAAATTTCGTTCACATATGTTTACATATCAAAAGATATCAAATCTAGTTACCAAAATAATCAAAACTCTAAACTAGGATACTAGGATTTTCCCGCAACTGGCTCGCGCTTGGGTGGTAGAATTTGACTGCTCGAGTGCCGAGGGTTCTGTACTATTCGCGCTCGGGCAGTAGAATATGACCGCTCGGGCGTGAGGCATTCTGGAAATTTTCTCCTTGGACAGTAAATGTGGCGCTTGGGCGGTAATATTTGGTCGCCCGGGCGCCGATGCTTCTGGACTCCTCTTCATTTATCACTTGAATAATGTTCCTTTGGCTCCCAACTTTACTCCCTTGCATCACGAACCCTCCAGCACTTTGCACCCCGCTTGTATGTCCTTCTTCACTGCTTATAACCACCTGCAATGCTTCCTTGAATCTCTTTAGTCGTCCCCTCGTGATTGGTCCCTCCGACAACTCTAAAGGATCCCATGCTTTCCTTGGGGCTTGACCATCCGTGTTCGCATCATCCTCCCCTTCTTGAAAAGGATTTATCCTCAAATCTCGTTCATCACCTACATCAAACAACGACAAGTCACTAACATTAAAAGTAGAACTCACATGGTAGATCGAGTTTGTAGGCATTGTCATTGATCCTTTCAAGGACTTGAAATGGTCCATCACCCCTAGGTAATAGCTTTGAACGTCTCTTCTTGGGGAACCTTTCCTTCCTCAAGTGTAGCCACACCCAATCTCCCTTCTCAAAGATCACCTTCTTATTCCTATTGTTGGCTTGCTTGGCATATCGCTCATTCTTCTTTTCAATATTGGCCTTAACCTTTTCATGTAAACTCCTAACAAATTCAGCTTTCTTTTTGCCATCCATGTTTAACCTTTCACTCACAGGTAAAGACATCAAATCCAACGGAGTCAAAGGATTAAAACCATAAACAATCTCAAACGGCGAATGATTTGTAGTTGAATGCATGCAACGATTATACGCAAACTCAACAAATGACAAACAATCTTCCCAATTCTTTAAGTTCTTTTTAAGTATCGCACACAAAAGTGTTCCTAAGGTTCTATTAACAACCTCAGTTTGTCCATCCGTTTGAGGATGACAAGTATTAGAAAACAACAATTTTGTGCCAAGTTTAGCCCACCACATTTTCCAAAAGTAACTCAAGAATTTAACATCATGGTCAGAAACAATAGTCCTAGGCATACCATGCAACCTAACGACTTCTCTAAAGAACAATTCCGCAATGTGAGAAGCATCATCAGTTTTGTGACAAGCAATAAAATGTGCCATCTTAGAAAATCTATCAACAACAACAAATATCGAATCCCTCCCCTTGTTAGTTCTCGGCAACCCCAAAACAAAGTCCATAGATATGTCAATCCAATGTTCATCAGGGACAGGAAGTGGTGTATACAATCCATGTGATTGTGTCCTAGACTTAGCTTGCCTACAATTTATGCACTTATCACAAACTCGTTCAACATCACGCTTTATATGTGACCAATAAAAATGTTCATGCAATGCATTCAAAGTTTTTGCCACACCAAAGTGTCCCATCAAACCACCCCCATGTGCCTCCCTAACAAGTAATTCACGAATCGATGATTTAGGGATGCACAACCTATCTTCTCTAAACAAGAAACCATGATGCAAATAAAATTTGTCGTGTAGACCATGCATACATGTTTCAAATACACTCTTAAAATCATCATCTAGCACATACAATTCCTTCACATGCTCAAACCCCAAAATTTTTGACTCCAAGGTAGAGATTAGTACGTACCTCCGTGATAGTGCGTCGGCCACTACATTCTCCTTACCTTGTTTGTACTTGATGATGTAGGAAAATTTCTCTATGAATGCCACCCACTTGGCATGCCGCTTGTTCAGCTTTTGTTGCCCCTCAAGGTGCTTTAGAGACTCATGATCCGTATGAATCACAAACTCCTTAGGCCTCAAGTAGTGCTGCCACGTCTCTAGAGTCCTCACAAGTGCGTAGAACTCCTTATCATATGTGGGATAGTTCAGGGAGGCTCCATTGAGTTTCTCGCTAAAGCACGCCACCGGTCGACCTCCTTGCATCAAGACTCCACCAATACCTACACCTGAAGCATCACATTCAATTTCAAAGGTATTAGCAAAATCAGGTAAAACAAGTAAAGGAACATCAATTAATTTGTGCTTAATAAGATTAAAAGACTTCTCTTGCTCCTCGTCCCAACGGAATGGGACGTTGTTCTTGATTACCACCGTCATCGGTGCTGCCAATATGCTAAAATCCTTTACAAACCTCCTGTAGAAGCTTGCAAGTCCATGAAAACTTCGGACTTGACCAATAGTAGTAGGCGATGGCCAATCTCGAATACACTTACCTTGTCTTCATCCACTTGTATCTCCTGTGAGCTTACCACAAAACCAAGAAAGACAAGTTTGTTTGTACAAAAATCACATTTCTTTAAGTTAGCATATAGATTTTTAGCCTTTAGTGTGATTAGCACAAGTTTCAAGTGACCAACATGCTCATCCAAGTCTTTGCTAGATACTAGGATATCATCATAGTAAACAACAACAAATTTTCCTATGTATGCATGCAAGACATGGTTCATTAACCTCATAAAGGTGCTAGGAGCGTTAGTTAAGCCCAAAGACATGACCATCCACTCATATAACCCGTACTTGGTTTTAAAAGCCGTTTTCCACTCATCACCTTCTCTCATCCTAATTTGGTGATAACCACTTTTCAAATCAATATTGCTAAAGATACAAGCACCATGCAATTCATCTAACATATCATCTAGTCTAGGTATGGGATGCCCATACTTGATGGTTATATTATTAATTGCCCTACAATCCACACACATACGCCATGAGCCATATTTCTTAGGAACTAATAAAACAGGTACGGCACAAGGGGACATGGACTCACGCACAAAACCCCTATCTAACAACTCACTTACCTGCCGTTGAAGCTCCTTAGTCTCCTCCGGATTGCTTCTATAAGCTGGACGATTTGGCAATGCACTCCCGGGCACCAAATCAATTTGGTGCTCAATCCCCTTCAATGGTGGTAGTCCTTGAGGTAGCTCCTCCCGAAATATATCATCAAATTCCTGCAAAAATGAGACAGCAATGCTCGGAAGGGACCCAGCTATATCACTTGTGTTAAGCAGAATCTCCTTGTAAAGAATCAACACAAGTGGTTCATGTGTGTGCATTAAGTGTTTCAACTCACTTTTTTGAGCCATATATGATTTTTTTTTTGCCTCTTTCCTTTCATTTTCTTTTCTCTCAATTTCTTTCCTCTCATTTTCTTTTGCATGGCTATCTCACTCTTTTTATCACTCTTTTTTTCAGACATTTCATTTTTATTTTCAAAGGCCACCTCACTTTTTTGTTCACTCTTTTTTCCGGCCTCATCTCTCTTTTTCTTTTTTAATTGGTCCTCTAACACTTGCTCTGGGGACAAAGGAAGCAATACAATGAATTCCTTCTTCAATACAAATGAGTACTTATTCTTGAACCCATCATGTGTCACCCGCCTATCATATTGCCAAGGTCTACCCAACAAGATATGACATGCATGCATGGGTACCACATCACACAAAACCTCATCCACATACTTTCCAATAGAAAAAGACACCAAAACTTGTTTGTTCACCTTCACCTCCGCAAAATCATTCAACCATTGAAGTCTATATGGTTTAGGATGCTTTAATGTAGGTAAACCCAATTTTTCGACCATCTGACTACTAGCCACATTGGTACAACTCCTCCCATCTATAATTAGATTGAAAACCTTTTGATTTACAAAACAGCTAGTGTGGAACAAGTTCTCCCTTTGGTTAGTATCCTTCGCCTTGACTTGGGCACTCATGATTCGCCTAGTCACTAGTGCTTCATCTACAAATGCCTCATATCCCTAATCAGGATCCTCTAACGCGGGCATCTCATCATCATCACCCTCGTCACCACCCTCACTTTGAGACTCATATTCACCATAGTCATTTAAAATCATTACCCTCTTATTAGGACATTCACTAGCAATATGACCCAACCCTTGACACCTAAAACATCTAGTATCTCTAGCACGAGTAAGAGGATTTTCAGATTTACCTTGCACTCCTTGTTTAGGCGCATCTTGTTTGGTTTCAACCTTGGGCTTGGTCACCAACTTTCTTTCATCACGTTTTGCCCCATATGGTCGCCAAGAAGTTGACGAACTCCCACTTTGATTGGTGTGGCCAACTCCTCGCCTCTTGAGTTGTTGCTCCACTTTTACGGCCATTTGTACCATCTCGTCCAGATCCAAGTAGTGCCTAAGCTCCACTTGATCTTGTATCTCCCTGTTCAAACCACAAAGAAAACGTGTCATGGTCACGTCACTATCCTCCTCAATATTTGCCCTAATCATGACTACTTCCATCTCTTTATAGTAGTCCTCCACACTTTTCAACCCTTACCTCAAGGTTTTTAGCCTCTTAAACATCTCCCTATAATAGTGATTGGGCACAAACCTCTTTCTCATTACCCTCTTCATCTCATCCCAAGATTCAATAGGTCTCTCATTATACCTCCTTCTAGTGGTCACTAGTTGATCCCACAAAATGAGAGCATAGTCTAAGAATTCAACCACCGCCAACCTCACCTTCTTTTGTTCGGAGTAGTTTTGACATTCAAATTTGAACTCTACCCTCTTTTCCCATTCTAAGTACGCCTCCGGGTCAGATTTCCCATTGAATGATGAAATTTTGATCGTAATACTACCCATGTTACCATCTTCCCTATTCCCATCATATCTATCCCGTACGGCTTCTCTTTTTCCTCTACCGAATCCTCTACCTCTTCCATTCCTACCCCAATTTTTGACTCTCCTCGTCTCCTCCCAAATTATACTCCTCATCCTCTCTACCCAATTCCTTAGGTTTGGATTTACTCCCACTAGTACTAACTTCAAGCTTATCCAACCTCTCATGTAAGGGCTCTAATTCATTCCTCATCATCTTACTAAAATGCCCAAACAACGCCTCCATTTGAACCTTAGACAACCCCGAGTTCGAACTATGTTGGAACATTTCATGTTCGCAATTTTGATTTTGATGTTAACAAAACTTGTTATTGTGTTTGTAACATATTTACTCAAGTCTGAAGTTGCAAACACAAGAAGCAAGCTGAAAATGAATTCTGCACAAACTGAATTTCTGACAAGCTTAGATTTTTTGATGATATCTCTCAACTGGATGATTAAAATGACATTCCGCCAATTAGACTGATCAGAAAACTCAATTTGGAACAAGTCGTATTTCACGTCAGTTCGGAAAAATCAGATGTTATCATGGTCTAACTGATCGCTCAATCACCGAACTGATCACACGAAAACAACAATCAGTTGGGTTTGAGCAGCTGCAGTATTTTAGTCATATCTCTCAGCTCGGTTATCGAAACAAAGCGATTCAGTATGCGTTGGAAAGATAAGACGAAGATCTACAAATCACATTCAGAAGTCAAAGTCTGAATCAAAGCTTAAGATGCTGATAAATGACAATGAATCTACTGGTTCTGCACAAACTGAAATCATCCTAATCAGCTAGGCTGATTTCAGCACACCAGCTGAAACTGAACCAGCTGCTGACCAGCTGACCAACCAACTGAACTGAACCAGCTGCTGACCAGTTGAACTGAACGACCAGTTGAGTTGACCAATTGACCAGAGTTGACCAGTCGGGAAAATGCCTAGCAAGCTAAATTTGACCGTTGCAATTTCAGAAACAGTACAAAAACTTTCCAAACGGTCATATTCTTGTGTCTAACGTATATATCATTGTTGGTGCTTATAAATACAAAATATTGAAGATCAAACAAGAGCTTTTGAGGAGGATTCAAAACATGGGCAGTTAGCATGAAGAAATCAGCTAGTTGAGAGCACAAGCCCTTGTGTGAGGATACATTTGAGATGTACACTGTAAAGGAAAATTCCTCACACACAATCACTCACACTTCTACAAGAGAGTTGAACTTCAAAGATTAGTTGAGTGAGTCTCGCACAAAGACGTAAAACTTGTGTATGTAGTCTTTGCATATGAGACATTAAACAATATGCTGATTGTGAGGTGCTGCCTACAATCTTGAGTGCCTACAATCTTGAGTGCTAGGAGTTCAGTTTAGGAGTGGGTAAGTCCTAGCTGAATGAGTTTGTACAAAGTGTTGTATAAAACAAAGTCTTCTAGTGAATCCTTCCCAAGGGGAAGAAGGGGTGACGTAGGAGTATTTAAATCTCCGAACATCCATAAACAAATTCGTGTCTATTTGTTTATTGCATTTACTTACCATTTTCATAGTTTTAAAGAAGCATTGTTGAAGCATTTTATGTGTTCTTCAAATACCAAAATATTGCATACCAAGTGTTTGATAAGATGCTTCAACTAAAATATTTTTACTCATTCAACTTGCATATATTTTAAATGGCTTACAAAATATTCAATCGGTTTCTACTTAGGATTATTTCGAGTATTTTCCGCATGGTTTTTAACCAAACTCGATTTAATTCATCGGTGTTCAATATTTCAAGAACCGAGCTATTGTAGCTCAACGGTGATCCCCCTAACCGATCCCAACAAACTATCTCCTACCTCCCTCTCCATTTAATTTCAGATTTGTACCTGCAAGAAAACGTTAGTAGTAAACAAAATAGTTCTCACCCAAATTCTCACGGTCAGTCCAAAGAAAATTCACTCGTCTCTCCTCTCTTATTTTTTTGCTCACAACAAATACTCACTAGTCACTCCAAAGAAAATTCACTCGCACTCAAGTAATGTCACTCAAATTTGAGAGTTTTCTCAAGGGCTTCAAACTTTGTATTTTGAGTGTATCAAACAATCAAGTTTCAACTCGTGAACAATTGTGACCGACTCACTTGGACTGCGTAGACAAAGAATTCGAAGATCTCTCTTTTTTTTTTACTGTGAGAGGCAATTGAATATGACTCTCTAAAGGAAATAGAACAAGATATCAAAAAGAAATAATGATGAATTTTCGGAATTTTTGTATTATTTTTTTTTTGGCTGAGTACTACTCGAAAATTCAAAAAAAAAAAAAAGAACCACAAAATTTCGAGAATCACAGATTCACGAAAAAAACTCGAAGAACGACGGAATAACACAGATCTGAAAACAAACTGAGAAATAACACAGATCTGCAAATTAAAGAACAAGATAAACTTACTTGAATTTCAATGAACCTAAGCTCTGATACCAAATGATGTGAATCTTTGTACGTACGAATAGCAAACACGATTAATTTAGAATCGTGCCCTCAATTCAATAACGAACAAGGAATCATTGTTGTCCCGATCTTTTGAATCAAATGTGTGTGTGTGTGTGATTTTCACCTCTAAACTATGAAAATTTTAGCAAAAAATAACCACGAGATAAACAACCGAAATTATGATAAACCTTCAAAGAACTCGTCTTTGACAATCCGCGTAAAAACGATCAACAAACGCCACAAAGTTAAAAACTTTGATAAGTTTGATTTGAATAACAAAGCAAGTCTTTGAATGTATTGAGAGAAAACTCTAAAACTTTGATAAAATATCAATAATAAATCTGAATTGTGTCTCTAAAATTTCGTTCACATATGTTTACATATCAAAAGATATCAAATCTAGTTACCAAAATAATCAAAACTTTAAACTAGGAAACTAGGATTTTCCCGCAACTAGCTCACGCTCAGGCGGTAAAATTTGACCGCTCGAGCGCCGAGGGTTCTGTACTATTCGCGCTCGGATGGTAGAATATGACTGCTCGGGCGCGAGACATTCTGGAAATTTTCTCCTTGGACAGCAAATTTGGCTCTTGGGCGGTAATATTTGGCCGCTCGGGCGCCGATGCTTCTGGACTCCTCTTCATTTATCACTTGAATAATGTTTCTTTGGCTCCCAACTTTACTCCCTTGCATCACGAACCCTCCAGCACTTTGCACCCCGCTTGTAAGTCCTTCTTCCTTGCTCATAAGCACCTGCAACGTTTCCTTGAATCTCTTTAGTCGTCCCCTCGTTATTGGTCCCTCCGGCAACTCTAAAGGGTCCCATGCTTTCCTTGGGGCTTGACCATCCGTGTTCGCATCAATAATGCTACATGTGTTGCTCAAATGAAACAATGATACATAAAAAGCAACAGAACTAAATACATTCTCCCTAAGTTCTTCGCATTCATACAAGAGCTTGAGAAAAATAAAGATATTGATATTCGTTACATTCAATCAAGTAAAAACTCATCAGATCTCTTCACAAGCCAATTCCTACGACAATATTGAGAAAGTATATATATAATATTTGGATGCGCAATCTACAAAATTTGTGAAGAATCGCTTGTGTTAACATGAGGGGTAGTTTACGTGACTTTACTATTTTTCCCTTACTATGGTTTTTATCCCAATAGGTTTCTCCTAGTAAAGTTTTTAACTAGACAGTATAAAAACATGTAATGAAGACAGTCATTGTATCATGATCATCATCGCAAGGGGGAATGTTGAAAAATAAGAGTTGATATATTTGAATATTGAAAAATAAAAGTTGATATATTTGAATGTTGAAAATAAGAGTTGTAAATATTGAAAATTAGTGTGTGATGATGTATGTAATGATGAATTTAACTTTTGGATTATTTCCAAAGAAATTCTATAAATATGTTCTCAATTTGTGAAGAAAATCACAATTGAGTAGAGAGAAAATTTATAAAGTGTAGTTTGATATATTTGTGAGTTTGAGATTTTTACTTTTTACCGTAAATTTTTACTTTTAAGAGTACTATTATTTATAAGAACAATGAATCGAGTTACATATCATATGCTATTATTATATCCATTTTACATGTTTTCACTTGACTTTAATCCTTAAATATATGTTTGTAAGATGCAGATTTGAAGCTTCGTTTGTAAGATTTGACTTTAAAAGAAGAAAATAACATAGCAACATTAATTAATTTTGTAGTCTTCTCTTTTTTAAAATAATTGGAGTTTGGATTCAATCAAAATTTTTAAATAAAAACTAGATAAGAGCTGATATTAGATCCGAAAAATTATGATTTAATATCATAAAAAAGACAACTTTTTGGCTAGCTAGATACAATTATTTGGTGAATAATATAAAATAAAATTATTCAGACAATTCATTCTCTCTTGGTTGACTTATGTGATCCATCCCTCAATAAAACGAGCATGATTATTTTTTTTTAAAAAAATAGCATGTGGGGATGGCAGATTTTTACAAATCTCTAGGTGCCATGTTATCTAGTCAAGTTCTAAAATTTAAATTTATCATAAGGTAATTTAATCTTTTTTACTGATTAATAAGACCCAAACGTGAGATCCATAAGTTTTGGTCATCAATTTTCACTGAGGTAAGAATTGATTATTCCATTAGTAATGTAATGGGAATAGAGCATAGTCAAAACTTGGTGTGGTGAACCCAAATCTTTGTTGGTAAAGTGTGTGTTTCAAGTTTTCAAATTATAAATTGAATGTTTCTTGCTGCTTAAGTATTTCTAGCCATATTAACAGGAGATCTTCCTGCTTCTTTTTCCTTCCAAGTTTTGTTCATTGAAAGAAGAAATTTTGCTGGAATATAATGGGACAAGTCTTTGGCAAGCTTTATGATGATCTCTTTGGCAACTCGAAGATTCGGGTAATTTTTTTCACTCCTGAAGTTGATAAATTCGTGTGAAATTATAAAAACTATCAGCATTTTTTTTTGGTTGAGTTATGAAAGTGTTTGTTTCGAATTGAGATGGATGGAGTACTGATTGATTTGATCAAAATACACCTAGTTAGCTAGAGCCGGAAACTTTGTTGGATTGATATCTGTTTCTGAATGTTGTTCTTGGTTGGTGGCGTAGATCGTGATGCATGGGCTGGATTGTGCTGGCAAGACAACTGTTCTGTATAAGCTTCACAGCGGAGTGGTTCCGCCGGACGGTCCTACAGTTGGTTTGTTATTCTTTACCACTTATGGGGAGATCACACCCATATCTTTTCGGATTTTCTTGTTTTCGAGACAAAATTTGGACTTGAATGAATTATGTTGCAATGCAGGTTTCAATGTAGAGGAGGTTCGATATCGAGATATAACGTTTACGATGTTGGATATGGGTGGACGTGATAGAATGAGACCAATATGGAGACACTTCTTTTACAACACTTCGGGGCTGGTAATGCTTCTCTAGGCTGTAGAAACCATCTAATCTGATAGTGTGCTTGAAGTCGGCAATATGATCTATTTGATAGACAAAAGTGATTTCTTTCAAAACTTCAATTTTTAGGCAACATGATGATTCATTATTCCATTGCCTTTTTAAGCAGTAACAAGAACAATTAAGGCTTGTATTTGTAGGATTTGGGTACATATATACTCCAAGAAGCTATTTCTATGTGTCATTTGTTGGTGATTGGTTCTTCTCTTTTGACAGATATATGTCGTAGACTCTGCCGATAGAGAGAGTATTGGGTGGGCAAAGGAAAATTTTCAGGTTTAATTCGTCCGAATATATATATATATATATATATATATATATATATATATATATATATAGTATTTGTGTCTCCACGTCTCTTTTCACTTCTTTCATTCTTTTTTTCAGGCCATCATCTCACATCCATACATGATTAATGCTGTTATATTGGTCTTTGCAAACAAACAAGACATAGTAAGTCAGTTTTACTGAAACCGAACTCGAGCCAGCCACGAGTAGACGTTATTTCCATTAAAAGTATATTTCCTATTTTTGTCATCGGTATGACGTGTCACTATAAAATGCTGACATGTCGACGGACATTATCGTGACTCCACTTCCGTGAAAAGAACTAGAATCGCCAAAAACAAAAAGTACACGCATGTTAATTGACTGCAACTGTGAATTGATGGATAACATGACTAAAATTGAAAAATATAGAAGTTAGGGACAAATAATTGTAAATTGGCATTTATTTTTGGGTTCAGGAAGGGGCAATGACACCAACTGAAGTTTGTGAAGGGCTTGGTCTTTACGATATCAAAGACAGAAAATGGCATATACAGGCGACTTGTGCTATCAAGGGAGAGGGGTTGTATGAGGGGTTAGCCTGGTTGGCTTGCAAGTTGCAGGATAACAAAGCTGCTACTAAAATTTCTTACGACAAGCAGACTGATCTGTCCGCAATTGAATATGACGGACGGGATCCGAGTGAAGGGTAAAATCTAAAATACTTAATCCTATGCATGACAGATGAATATCCACATAAAGAATCCACATTTGGGGTCATTCTGCTGGGGTTTGCCATCTCAAAGTACATGGTAATACCGCAGTCTGGACTCAACAATCATGGGTATGATGGGTTTAAAATAAGATTGATATTTCCTAAAATTTAGGTTCAACTAAACTTTTGTTTGCTAGTATGTATACAAAACAAAAGGGTTCAGATCCTCTGCGGTGCATAAAAAAACAGCACACAGTGCTGTGCGATCAAACTACGTCGTTTACTGTCTTTTTCCCCCCTTTTGTATTCATTAAATTTGTACAGGATTTTGACCAGCAACTTGGACTTCTCTCATCTGATAGAATATTTAAATGATAAATTAATTATTAGCTTGACTTAAAAAATTTAATCTCAACAAAAATTTAATTAGAGGGTAATTTTTTAAAATAATTATAAAAATTAAATTCTTGTTAAATTTATTTTGTATGCAATAATATATAGTTTAATTCTATTAAGTTAAATTAATTATTTTAAAATTAAATAATATTATATTAATAATAATATTTTTACCAGTTGTTAACAATTTCTTGATATCATTCTCTTAATTCAATGAGTATTGTCAAATTTATTTTTTCAATTAATAAAATTTTCAACAATATAAGAATATTAACATCCTAATGCTTAAATTAAAATTTAGAACATTTACATCATGGAGTATAAGATAAAACTAAAAGTTAGCACTACATTTAATTTGTGTCCGAAATATTAAAATATGTTTAGATTTTAAATTCAGCATACCCAAAATATAGTTTATAGAAATTAAAAATATGATTACATTGTCTTATTCTTCATCAAAATGTAAGGTACATCCTCTAATCAAAATGCACAATAATTTCACATTTCCTAAAAATATAACCTAAAAGTAATTATATATATATATTATAATTCAAGAAGGAGAATAATAACAATGCATCATCAGTTTCCATGAATTTCGGTTCTTTAAAAACAGTCTAAAGATGAGATATGCCAAACTCGTGAAATTCGAAGTATATTCCAATATGGGAAAAAAATAAATAGTTCATAAATTTTGAGCCTTCATTTCAATTAACAATATTCTACCTTAAAAAAAAGGAGAGTTATTCAAGAATATGTAAAGGATATATCTCCATTGAAATTCATGACCTCAACAGAATACCGCCTACATTCGATAAGGATACTAATTAAACAAACTTTTTTTACTAAGATAAAATAAATTGCATGGGTTTATTTTTTGATGTTCGGAGATTTGAATAACTCATACGTCATTCATTCTTTTTCACAGAAAGATTATACTAAAAGACTTTGACAATTACAATGGCTTGCAACTACCCACTTCAGCAGGACATACCAATGCTTAACTGAAATTCTTAGTATCTCAAAAACTTAATATAAAATAGCAGTAAGACTTCTAATTATCAATAATTTTAAAATAATTAATTTAACTTAATAGAATTAAACTATATATTATTGCATACAAAATAAATTTAACAAGAATTTAATTTATATAATTATTTTAAAAAATTACCCTCTAATTAAATTTTTGTTGAGATTTAAATTTTTAAGTCAAGCTAATAATTAATTTATCCTTTAATTATTCTATCGGGTGATTTTGGTCTGATTTGATTTCTTAGTGTGTTTTTAAAAAAATTAATAGTAATAAACTTTGCATGAATTAATTGATTGTCTAAAAAATTACATTTAATTATTATTTATATTGGCCATGTTGTTAGTAATTAATTCAACAAAACCAAAATTTGATGATGTGTTTTTGCACAAGAAGCCCAAGTTGCTGGTCAAAATTCAGTACAAATTTAATGAATACAAAATGGAAAAAAAGACTATAAATGACGTCATTTGATGGCACAGTACTATGTGTTGTTTTCTCTGCACCGCAGAGGATCTAAACCCCAAAAAATCGGGATGTAGTTAATTATAGATAGTGTTGTAAAAATGAATGTAAGGCCCATTAACATTTGAAAAATTAGTCGAATGTGATTCGTCCAATAAAATCTAAAATTTACTTGAAAATTGAAATTTATATTTCGAGTAGATATTTTTAGAATATTAATTTGTTCAAAACCAATTTTCGGATAAATGAGAAATTAATACCAGTAAATTTTTTACTTTTAAGTAGTGTTCAAAACCAATATTCGACCACTTCCGCCGCCGACCGCCGCCACAAATCTGGAAGGACAATTTTGTCAATTCATCAAAAGATTATTATTTATCACTTTCTTAACAATCATATTAAACATAATATTATTTTATCATTATTACTTCAATCATTTTTTTTTATCATTTCTCTCTTACTCATTTCATTATTTTATGCTCCAAACCAAACGTAGCCTAGCGTAAAAATCATTCCAACTCTTGGAAATCTATAAATAGGTCGATCCTTATATCATAATGGAAAAGGCTAGGCATTCAAAAACTTTAGAATACATATATTTTCGTCAATTACTTATTGTTGCATATAATTTTCGTTTATCATATCTGAAGAAGGTTCAAAAACATCTTGAACTTCACCCAGTTTTGTAACTGGAGTGATGATATTACAAAACACAAGTCCTTGTATCTTGGGAGACTATTGTCGTGTTCAATAAGCGGTGTATGTGAGGATAATTCGTCTTAAGGAGATATAGTTGAATTATAGCCTCAAGTTACATTTTGTTCGTGCCTTGGTCCAGAGCTTGTCCCAAAATTTGCTGCGAAATCAACCCAATAGTTTCAGTTTTGTATTGTATTCAAACCAACAATCTTAAGAAAATTTTTATTGTGCATTCTAAATTCATCATCTGGGGCTCATTCCAGCAAGTGTTCTAGCGGTCCATGGTGAGAAACCCGAGAAGTTTGGGAGCACCGAATTCAAAAGATGGCAACAAAAGATGATGTTTTATCTGACCATCTGGAATCTTATGATTTTTTTTGTATGAGAAGGCTCCAACGGTATCTGAAAAAAACCGACAAATACAAGGTAACTGCTTATGATGTTTGGGGAAATTGTTATTATTTATTTCGTAATTATTTCATCAACTATTTAGACAATACATTATACGACGTGTATAGTCGAATGGAAAATGCAATAGATTTGTGAAGATTCTTGGAAAAGAAATATAGAGCAGAAAATGTCTATGAAGAAATTCATTGTTGGAAAATTTATAGACTTCAAATTTGTGAACTCCAAATGTTATAGTACAAGCCCAAGAGTTGCAATTAATTTTACATGAAAGATAAATGAGATCAAGTTAACATGACAGTTGCAGATTATGTCGTGACTCGTGACAAGTTATACGATATACATGGAAACATGCTTCATTTTTGATGAATTTTGAAGAAAACTTGGTGGATAACTAAGTGGAATGATGTGTCAATTATATATAACGTGCTGAGTACGTCGTAATAAGATGTTATACTCTTTGTTGTTTGATTATTGATGAATTTTATATGTTTTGTACCCTTAAAACTTCGAGTTTTAAGATAAAAAATTTTGAATTAAGTTTTATAAGCTTTTGATTTTAAAATTTAAATTATTAATGAAATTCGAGAGTCCAAGTTTAAATTTTGTAAACAAAATATGCTTAAATCTAAATTTTCAAAATATAAAATCTTGAATTTAGATATCTAATTTATAACAATTAAAATTTGGAAAACTTAGAAGTTTGAACACCAATCCAACAATAATTGAGATAATAGACTTTAGAATACCATATTGTCAAATTTGATAATAATGTATTAAGCTTTGAATTAATTAAGCAATAATGTTTAAATTCAAACTTAGCAAGATATACAATCATCAATTTCGATTTATAAGTTAAAAACACTTTGAATTTATAAAGTTTTTAGTTCTTTAATTAATAATGTTTAAATCTAAATTTAGTAAGATATTGAAATATTGAATTTTGGTTTCTAAGTTTATGACACTTAGAACTTGGAAGAATTTAATTTGTTAAATTTTGATTTCTAAGTTATGATGTTTATAATTTTAAAGTATTTGATTACCCAAAATTGTGGGGGGAAGCAATCTCATTGACAACCTATTTTATCAATAATAACTACACGAGTAAGTCTTTCGTGAGCGGTCTCACGAATCTTTATCTGTGAGACGGGTCAACCTCACCGATATTCACAATAAAAAGTAATACTCTTAGTATAAATATTAATATTTTTTCATGGATGACCCAAACAAGATATATGTCTAACAAAATATGACCAGTGAGACCGTCTCACACAAGTTTTTGCCTAACTACAGGTAAGAAGAATACAACTCCTTGCGAATTATAGAATATCTACAAAATTTTCTATGAATATCTTAAAATGTGAGAGTATTTGGCAAAAGTAAAAGCGCCTAAGTCGAAACAAATGGAGGTATGTATCAAAAACAATTCATTGCCTCATATTCGATATATCAATAATAGGTGTGATTATTCGATTTTTGTGTATAATTCATACCTCGCAAATAAAAGCAAAGAAGAAGTATGTCACGACAACTATGACAACAAAAATGAGACAAAAGTTCTTCGTGATGAAATAACGATATAAATTTGTTGGAATATTTCATATTCGCAATCTTGATTTTGATGTTAACAAAACTTGGTATTTTGTTTCTAATAAATTTACCTAAGTGCACAGAATTTGAAACTGATCAGGATTCGAACTGATCAGTTATCGAGCCAAAAATGAAGCTATCGAGATGCAAAACTGAAAGTGCCTACTGATTGCCCAAACTGAATCAGTTCAACTGATTATCCAGCTGATAGGTGGTTCAGCAGAAGACCTTCAGAAGCCCGGCCAGCTGATGAAAATCTTTACTGATGAAGAGCCCAGCTGACCAGTTCAACTGAAGCAGTGAAATTAGTTCAGCTGACGAGCCAACTGATTTCACCAAACCAGTTCAAGATCAGTTCAACTGACAAGTTCAGAACATCAGTTAGGAATCAATCAGTTTGCATAACACGACAAGCTTATTCAAATGGAATCCAGCTGTGCGCCTTGAGTAAAAGCTTTTGTCCAGTCAAAGAAAAATAATGGACGTTGCAGCAGTGTTAAATCCTAAACGTTCCAGAATGGCTGTCGGAAAGTACAGACATATTTCGAGGAACGAATTCGAATTGCAATGAACATATTTGATGAGTCTTGGTGTACGGTCTCATTGCCTCTATAAATACTAGACCTAGATCAGAAATATACAAAAGTGTGGAAAAACAAGAGTGCATGAAGATTGAAATAAGAAGGGCACGTACAATGCATATCAGCTTACAAGAAGCAATCAACCCAGATTTGAGGGAACACTTCAAATTGTTATCAGATTAGCTTAGAAGAATTTTTCCCTCAGTGCGTGAGAACACCTTCGTGTTGTATTCATAGATCAGTTCTCACACACTCACACACAATCACTCACATATACAGAGAGCTGAGCTTATTGAATAGCTGAGAGAGTCTTGTACAAAAATAATAAACTTGTGTATGTAGTCTTTGACACATAGATGTTAAGCAAGTGTTGGCTGGAAGGTGTTGCCTTCAATCTAGGCTAGGAGTTCAGTTAGGCAGTAGTGTAAGTCCTAAGCTGAGTAGGTTTGTATAAGGCATTGTATAAATCAAAGTCTTCTATTGGATCATATACCCGAGATGATAGAAGGGGTGACGTAGGAGCAGTTGAAGTCTTCAAACATCTATAAACATATCTTCTGTACTTAACTGCTTAACTATTGTTTTCAAACTGATTTGATCAGTTCAAGCTATTATCAGTTCAGTTCTCACCATAACTGAACTGATATATGCAAGAACTGATACTTCTTTTATCAGTTTACAAAATTTAAAAGTTTTAAACTAATTACAATCACATGCTTTAAAAATCATACTTTTATTTAAAATAGCTTTTGAACATAATTAACATTTAAAAATAGCTTTAAGCATAAATAAATCATTTAAAAATAGCTTTGTGCAAAAATAAATCATTTTAAAAATAGCTTTAATCATCATGAATCATATATCATAAAGTTTTCAGTATAAATCATTTTGGGTGAAGTTTGATCCTGGAAAGTGACTAGCTTTTATCCTTCGGTCGACTGATTAGTCTTCAGCTCCACATGGCCTATGGGGGTGTGCACTATGCTCCACAGTGGAAATACGATTTTCTGGGTCCCTCTGGGGCCTTTTCCCGTAAAGGGGGTCCTCCGGTGCCTTGGCCCGTATATGGACGCCCTCACATCATCCACAAAAAATTGTAAATTCACCGTCCTCACATAAATAGATTGCCCACAAATTATATATCATATGTCACAGTCAGTTCACATCCTTTAAAATTTTTTTATTTTCTTTAAAAATCATATAATAGCATAACTTTCCAAAAATAACATTTTAAACAGTATAAATTACACATCTTTACCATAAATCATAAAATAACATATTATCATCAAAATCATCATTTTAAATCATAAAATATCATTTAACATGCATTATGGTCCTTCGGTACGCTTCCAAGCTTTTTCTTATTTCATTGTGTAAAATTACTGTTTTTCCCCTCAACGTAAAAATTCTCGAATTTATCGTTTTATCACTTTTAATGACATGAGCATATTCCAAATAATTATATAAGCTTAAATAAAAAATTTCATAATTTTATAAAGCTTAAAACTAGACTTTTCAATTAATTATTTAATTAGCGTTTCGTGAGACGATTAGATCCCTAATAAATTCAAAGCTCATTATTTTGATACCAAATTTTAAACATAACATATTTATTATTTATTCTATCCTTGTGAGCCATGAACCACACCCGTGGACCCATGGTTCCAATTTTCCTTATTAAATTCGAAATAATGACTCTCATTCGAACACACCGAGCCATCTCCCAATTTACTTGAGCCACGTCAAGCCAAACCCTAGTTAACCCACCTAGGCACCCTACTGACCAAGCCTAGCTCTTAGAACCAGACCCTAGCTCGCTCAAACTCACCTGGACAGAAACACAAACATGCACGCTGGTTGTGAAACACCCCACTTAAAATTATTTTAAAATGAAATATAACTTGACATCAGCGGAAGCATTTATCGTAAAAAAAATATACTTTATATCCATTGTAACCATTTTCATAAAATACAAACCAAACAATACATAAATTCAATACATCTTAAATCAAATACCCACAATACATATAATAAAATACATGATATTTTTAAAACTTTAAATGTTCAACTCACACTAATAAAACATTAACATAACCAAATAAAAGTTGTTCCATTTTCAATAGCTATATGACTTCTTCTCCTTGGACAATCTGCTTCAAATCTTTTTATTACCTGCATCACATGAAATAACTGGAATGAGATAAAACTCAGTAAGTAGAGAACTTTACATAACAAATACATATTTATATGGCTTGGCTTGAAATATCTCAATGGCAATGAAAGTGAACAATACCATCTTCAATGAACAATAATGAAAGAATAATATAGATGGTATACCATAACATGAATATGAAACAATAGCTCAATGATCTATAATCTGTGAATGTTATCTCTGTTAATATATATAAATATATATCGGACTGTGAGAGATAACCATGAAATGAAATGATAGTCTGTAACTTGTAATCTGTGACCTGTGAATATTATCTCTGTTGATATATATAAATATATATCGGACTGTGAGAGATAATCTATGTATAGCATCTCTGTGATATATGAAAATATATACCAGGCTGTGAGAGACACTCTTCATGTGATTGGCCAATGACATGCATGAATTACTATCATTTCCTTGGATTGGAACATATGAAATTCATTGAAACAATTCATCAAACACTTGATATGCACATCGGATTGTAGCATATGGAATTCAATGGGACAATTCATCAAACACTTGATATGCACAAAGGATTGTAGCATATGAATTTATTGGGACAATTCATCAAACACTTGATAGGCACAATAGTTTGCTAGCTTCTTTAACAATGGAATCAATAGGATTCTTGGATCTTTGAATATATAACAATGAATATGGCATAATATAACCATAAAAGAAGCTAGACATCAATAAACATGGCTTGGATGCATATATATCATGTGAGCACAAGAAATAGCTTCTACTTACAACCCAATCAACACTTGGTTGCAAAGATGACCTCAATAGAATCCCTACAACAATAAACACCATAAAAACTATGAATTAACATCATATAAACTTAGATCTATAAAGTCAACGTATTCATCTAACCCAACAATTCTTCACAAAACCCATAAATAATTAAGATCTTACTTTGTAGCTAGCACCTAGTCTAGGAGATGCTAAGATTTCCACAAAATCCTTGAACTTGAAGAAGATTTGGTAGAGAGAAATTTTGGGGAAAAAGATGAGAAACGTAGGAGAAAGAAGGAGAAAGAAGAAATGAAAATAAATCTTCAAACCATGCTATAAAAACTCATTCCTAACCTTAAAATCGCATTTCGGAATAGCACTTTTCGTCCAAAAATATCCAGCACCGCACCCGCGCTCAATGGGCAGCGCGGGTGCGGCGCTGCCCAGCACGAGGCAGCGCACCCGCGCTGCCTCGTGCAGCGCAGGTGCGGCCCTGCTTCGGCAGGGCCGCGCACCCGCGCTGCAAGATGCAGCGCGGGTGCTGCCCTGCCTCGGCAGGGCAGCGCGGGTGCGGCGCTGCCTCGGCAGGGGCGCTGCCATAGGCAGCGCAGGTGCGGCGCTGCCGCCCGCACCGACGCCCAACTTCTCCGACACGAACCTCTAAAAACGACTTTTCTAGACTTGATATCCAACCTTTTTTTTATTCCACTCAATTATTATGAATTTTAACAACCAACTTCTTTATAAAATCAAGCATAAAACCATCACCAAAACTTGTCCAATCCCATATTCATCAACAACTAGGCCACTATAATTTCTCTAACCCATTGACAATAACATGAACTATAATCAACACTAAAACTTGACCATATCAATATATATGAATATCCCATAATCATAACACATGAAATCACTGATCAATGAACAATAAAACTTGGGATATTACAATCTCCCCTCCTTATAAAAATTTCGTCCCCGAAATTACTTACTATCAAATAGATTTGGATAACGTTGCTTCATTTCCTCTTCCGGTTCCCACGTGGCCTCTTCAATCACTTGATTTCTCCATAAAACTTTGACAATGCCAATATCTTTGTTCCTTAACACCTTAACCTTACGATCAAGAATTTGAACCGGCTTTTCATCATAGCTTAGGTTAGGCAAAAGTTCCAATGACTCGTACCTAAGAACATGAGATGGATTCGCAATATACTTACGAAGCATGGATACATGAAATACATTATGAACTCGGTCCAAGTCCGGTGGTAAAGCAAGACGATAGGCTCGCTCTCCAATCTTATTTAGAATTTCAAATGGTCCAATGTATCGAGGACTTAACTTACCTTTCTTGCCAAATCTCATAACTCCTTTAAGAGGAGCTATCTTGATAAAAACATGATCACCAACCTCGAATGCCAAAGGCCGTCTTCTCACATCGGCATAACTTTTCTGTCTAGACTGAGCTGTCTTCAATCTTTCTTGAATTAACGCCACAACATCTGCTGTTTGTTGAACCAACTCAGGGCCCAACATCTTTCTTTCACCTACCTCTTCCCAATACAAAAGAGATCTACACTTTCTTCCATATAAGGCTTCATAAGGTGCTAAGCCAATGGAAGACTGGTAACTATTATTATACGTGAATTCAACCAATGGCAACTTGGAATCCCAACTCCCAGGGAAATCAATTGTGCAAGCTCTTAACATATCCTCAAGAATTTGAATAACCCTTTCTGATTGCCCGTCGCTTTGAGGATGGTAGGCGGTGCTAAAGGCTAACTTCGTGCCCAAAGCTCGATGTAAACTTTTCCAGAACTCTGATGTAAACCTCGGATCACGATCTGACACTATAGATACCGGTATACCATGAAGTCTCACAATTTCTTGAATATATACATCGGCATATTGATTCATAGAATATGTTATCTTGACAGGAAGAAAATGCGATGATTTAGTCAATCGATCAACAATCACCCAAATAGAATTGAAACCTTTCTGAGACCTTGGCAATCCAACCACAAAATCCATTGTGATGTGTTCCCATTTCCATTGCGGTATAGGCAAAGATTGCAATAATCCCTCCGGTCTTTGGTGTTCACTCTTAACCTGCTGACAGGTTAGACATTCAGAAACAAATACTGTAATGTCTTTCTTCATACCTGGCCACCAATAAAGACGTCGAAGATCTTGGTACATCTTGGTACCACCAGGATGTACAGAGTATGGCGCCGTGTGAGCTTCTATGAGTACCTCTCTTCGTATGTTATCACCAATAGGAACACATATTTTACCTCGAAAGGTAATCAAACCATCACGATTCAATCCAAATTCAGAAACTCCAGATAATTCTTTATTCCTTTTTAACTCCAATAACTGAACATCAGAATGTTGTTCCTTCAAAATTCGATCAAACAAAGTTGAGCGGAGAACTAATGTAGATAAACTAGCCACTGTCCCTGAAGATACCAATCTTATCTCATTCCTTTGCAAATCAAGCAACAAAAATTTAGAAATCATAGCATTTAATTCTGAACTTGACTTGCGACTCAAAGCATCTGCAACCACATTAGCTTTACCAGGATGATAGCTAATGGTACAATCATAATCCTTGACAAGTTCTAACCATCTCCGCTGCCGCATATTCAATTCTTTCTGTGAAAACAAATAACTCAAACTTTTGTGATCCGTAAAAATTTCACATTTCTCACCATAAAGATAGTGTCGCCAAATCTTTAATGCAAACACCACAGCTGCTAACTCCAAATCATGAGTAGGATAATTTTTCTCGTAGTCCTTTAACTGACGAGAAGCATAAGCTATCACTTTCCCATGCTGCATCAGTACAGCACCTAACCCCAATTTTGAAGCATCTGAATAAACCACAAAATCTTCAGTACCACAAGGAAGTACTAACACAGGGGCAGAAGTCAACTTATCTTTTAACTCTTGAAATGCTTGTTGACATGCTATAGTCCACTCAAACTTGACTGACTTACGAGTTAAACTCGTCAATGGCAATGCTATCTTTGAGAAGTTTTCTATAAACCTTCGATAATATCCTGCTAAACCCAGAAAACTTCTCACATCTGAAACTGTCTTTGGAATGGACCATTGTTGAATAGACTCAATTTTAGAAGGATCTACAGAAATTCCTTCCTTAGAAACAATATGGCCCAAAAATGCCACTTGTTCTAACCAAAATTCACATTTCTTGAACTTTGCATATAATTGTTTTTCCCTCAACAAGTTCAACAAAATCCTCAAATGATCTCTATGAAGTTCTCGTGTCTTAGAATAAATCAAAATGTCATCAATAAAAACAATGACAAAGGTATCCAAATACGGTGCAAAGACATGATTCATTAAATCCATAAACACTGAAGGAGCATTGGTTAATCCAAAAGACATCACCAAAAATTCATAATGTCCATACCTCGTTCTAAAAGCAGTCTTTGATATATCCTTATTTCTCACCTTTAATTGATGATAACCAGACCGAAGATCAATCTTCGAGAATACTATTGCTCCTTGCAATTGATCAAAAAGATCATCTATCCTTGGCAAAGGATATTTATTCTTAATAGTTACCTTATTCAGTTCACGATAGTCAATACATAATCGCAATGATCCATCCTTCTTTTTCACGAATAACACTGGAGCTCCCCAAGGTGAGAAACTAGGACGGATAATGTAGTGACCCGTTCCAGAATCACCTACTAATCAAAAACTAAGCATGCAATTAACCTAATCAATTATAATCAGAGATAACAGCGGAAAAAGTCGACAACTATAATTATACAACCCAATCGAAGTCTAGAATAACTCAAAATAAAATATCCAATACAACCATATCGAATCAAAACAATACCGATAAACTAAACCAACCAGCTACTCAACGTCCTCCTCCTGCTCCTCCTGAGCTGTCCAACCTGAGGCCTGCCCCGTGGGAATGGGGTGTCCAAGAATAAACAAAACCGAGGACGTGAGCGATAAGAACGCCCAGTACAAAAGTATGAGTATACAGACCTATATGAAATGCACATGCTATGATCATGATACCGGGGTAGTCAAGAAACAGGAGTCACAAAAGGATCTCAACAATGCTCAGTCTAGAGGCGCCGAGTGGATAGTGCCGCGCGGTCCAACCTCTGGGTCACTGCATCCACTACAAGACAGACGTGGACCTAAAATGTCCCGGACCACCGAAGCCCTCCCGACCCGTCGGCCACTGTGTACTCTCGGTGTCCATGCGTCCACAAGACAGGGCTGAGCGGCCCCAAGATATAGCTTATCTCGAAAGAGATACAGCTCAACAGTAAAGGCTATCTCGAAGAAGATACGGCTCAACATGAAATGCAACGTGCAGTAATAAACGTGACATAATAGCATGCGTCATATGACATATATCAATGCACCACATACTCATGCAACACATATATGAATGTATACTCAACCAGGATATCTCGGATAGTACTTTCGTACCTCTATCACAGCAATCCTAATCCACTGGAACAACCAGACAACAGGTCTAATCCAAGCCTATTCATCAAGTGAAAACCATCACTAAACTTATCTACCAGACTTAACTAGATAATCCTGAGATAAATACTGATAAAATTCCAAACCTTCGTCCGTCGCTAGCCCGCTGATGCCGCTAGCTCCCAACTAGAGCACAGCTCTGCTACAAGACCAGCAGCTCCCCGCTAGTGCCCAAATCTCGGAAAAAGACTAGAACCTGTCAGAAACGACTGAAATGCTATGGAACTCTCTGAATTGGCGAGTCAAAATGAGGAAATCCGACCACTATTTATAGGCCATGTTCGGATCCTCCGAACACCACTTCGGAACGTCCGAACGCTACGTGTCCATTGGCTCTTGACAGCTCATGATCGGATCCTCCGATCATACACTTCGGACCGTCCGAACATGCACGTGTCCAGCTGCTCTTGACACCTCATGATCGGATCCACCGAACCTACACTTCGGAACGTCCGAACTCCCACGTGTCGATCAACTCTTGACACCTAATGATCGGATCCACCGAACTCACTTCGGACCTTCCGAACTCTTCGTTGCTACCGAACCATCTTCGGTCCGTCCGATCATGACCACGGTCAAAATTACACCTTAAACCTTCTTAATCACCATTACTCCGTTAATTACCCAATTTGGAATTCGGGCTACTACATTCTCCCCCCCTTAAAACGATTTCGTCCTCGAAATCAGGCTTAGAGAATGAACAAAACGAAACAACTCTCCATGCGCTCTAACCAATCCTCAGCATCATCGGGAGTCTCACCACCAACTAAAGGCTTAGGCCCCATCTGAATAAAACGATGCAAATCAAAACGCCTAGGACCATCCCGACGATGACGATGCTCACGATGACGTCTACGATCGTCCTGGTCACCCCAACGACCTACACTCCCCTGACTACTCTCATCACCAAAGTGGTCAGCCATCGCTACAACATAGAATAGGGGAAACTAGTAAATTGGTCAACGGAAATCCCAAAACAGAAATCTATATCCCAAAATCGTATGCATGCTCTGATACCATAAATGTAGTGACCCGTTCCAGAATCACCTACTAATCAAAAACTAAGCATGCAATTAACCTAATCAATTATAATCAGAGATAACAGCGGAAAAAGTCGACAACTATAATTATACAACCCAATCGAAGTCTAGAATAACTCAAAATAAAATATCCAATACAACCATATCGAATCAAAACAATACCGATAAACTAAACCAACCAGCTACTCAACGTCCTCCTCCTGCTCCTCCTGAGCTGTCCAACCTGAGGCCTGCCCCGTGGGAATGGGGTGTCCAAGAATAAACAAAACCGAGGACGTGAGCGATAAGAACGCCCAGTACAAAAGTATGAGTATACAGACCTATATGAAATGCACATGCTATGATCATGATACCGGGGTAGTCAAGAAACAGGAGTCACAAAAGGATCTCAACAATGCTCAGTCTAGAGGCGCCGAGTGGATAGTGCCGCGCGGTCCAACCTCTGGGTCACTGCATCCACTACAAGACAGACGTGGACCTAAAATGTCCCGGACCACCGAAGCCCTCCCGACCCGTCGGCCACTGTGTACTCTCGGTGTCCATGCGTCCACAAGACAGGGCTGAGCGGCCCCAAGATATAGCTTATCTCGAAAGAGATACAGCTCAACAGTAAAGGCTATCTCGAAGAAGATACGGCTCAACATGAAATGCAACGTGCAGTAATAAACGTGACATAATAGCATGCGTCATATGACATATATCAATGCACCACATACTCATGCAACACATATATGAATGTATACTCAACCAGGATATCTCGGATAGTACTTTCGTACCTCTATCACAGCAATCCTAATCCACTGGAACAACCAGACAACAGGTCTAATCCAAGCCTATTCATCAAGTGAAAACCATCACTAAACTTATCTACCAGACTTAACTAGATAATCCTGAGATAAATACTGATAAAATTCCAAACCTTCGTCCGTCGCTAGCCCGCTGATGCCGCTAGCTCCCAACTAGAGCACAGCTCTGCTACAAGACCAGCAGCTCCCCGCTAGTGCCCAAATCTCGGAAAAAGACTAGAACCTGTCAGAAACGACTGAAATGCTATGGAACTCTCTGAATTGGCGAGTCAAAATGAGGAAATCCGACCACTATTTATAGGCCATGTTCGGATCCTCCGAACACCACTTCGGAACGTCCGAACGCTACGTGTCCATTGGCTCTTGACAGCTCATGATCGGATCCTCCGATCATACACTTCGGACCGTCCGAACATGCACGTGTCCAGCTGCTCTTGACACCTCATGATCGGATCCACCGAACCTACACTTCGGAACGTCCGAACTCCCACGTGTCGATCAACTCTTGACACCTAATGATCGGATCCACCGAACTCACTTCGGACCTTCCGAACTCTTCGTTGCTACCGAACCATCTTCGGTCCGTCCGATCATGACCACGGTCAAAATTACACCTTAAACCTTCTTAATCACCATTACTCCGTTAATTACCCAATTTGGAATTCGGGCTACTACAGATAAAACCTTTATCTAATAGCTCCTGCAATTGATTCTTTAATTCTTTCATTTCAGTTGGAGCTAATCTGTAAGGAGCCTTAGAAATTAGAGCTGTACCTGGAATTAAATCAATAACAAACTCTACCTCTCGATCAGGTGGTAATCCAGGTACATCATCATCAAATACATCAGGATAATCCTGAACCACATCAATATCCTGTATCTGTATTTTACTTTCCTTTCTTGTATCCAAAACTGAAGCTAAATAACCAACACAACCCTTATGCAACAATTTAGTAGCTTGAAGGCAAGAAATAATAGGGATACTTAATGAAGAGGTACCACCCACAAATAAATCCTTCTCAATATCATCTGCTAAAAATTTTACTGTCTTGCTAACACAGTCAATCACAGCACGATAAGCAGACAACCAATCCATACCCAATATCACATCAAATGCAACCATTGAAATTACAATTAAATCTGCATACAACAATCTTGATCCCATCAACACAGGACAAGCCTTAATTATACTATTTGTCCAAATTTCTTCCCCAGAAGGCAACACAATATTAAATTGAACAGACACCACAGTAGGTTCAACAGATATAGTATGCATAAACTCCTCAGATATAAAAGAATGTGTTGCACCTGTATCAATTAAGGTAAGTGCTTCTTTTCCCAAAATGAAAATATTACCTGATATGACTGAAGCATCAGGATTTGCGCCCTCCTTTGTCATTGAAAAGATTCGACCTTGCACTTTACCTTTTCCAAAAGAAAGAGGACAGTTATAAACCGTGTGTCCAACTTCCTTACATCTATAGCAACGACTGCTGCCAATTAAACATTCTCCTTTGTGTGACTTTCCACACTTGGCACACAATAGTCGATCATTATCTGCAGGAGGCAAAGGAAATCTACTACGCTGATCCATCTTGCCTTTGCCTTTATAACCTCCTCCTCTAACATTCACACTTGAACCCTGACCCTGACCTCTGGCTTGAAAAACTTGTCTCCTCAACTGTCTATCCTTCTCAATCTCGTGCTCATCATGTTCAGCAAGTAAGGCTCTCTCCACAATTTCTTGATAATTCACTACCTTGGACATATGGACATCCCTACAAATTTCAGATTTCAAACCACGAATAAAGTGTTCACCTTTATCCTTGTCATTCTCAGCAATAAAAGGAACAAACACACAACCTTATTCAAATTTCAGTATGTACTCAGTAACAGACAAAGAAGCCTGTCTCAACTCCAGAAACTCTTTCACTTTCTTGGCCTTAATTTCCTTTGAAAAATATTTGGCATGAAATAATTCCTTAAACTCGTTCCACACCAGTTCTTTAACATTAACAGTCACTTTGGTGGCTTCCCACCAAATACGAGCAGCCTTTACCAACATAAACACAGCACAACCAACTTTATCTTGATCAGAAAATTTCAAATAGTCAAAGATGGCTTCCAAAGCTTTGACCCATTCAAGAGCTAATAATGGATCAGGACCACCAATAAAATCAGGAGGATTCATCCTCCTGAAACGATCATACGCACCATTTTCAGAATTATTTGTCGCGCCTTGAATTCTTTCTTGTGCTTGACCTTGAATCGTAGTTTGCATAGTCAATAACTGTTGGATCTGATCACCATGAACTTTAGCTTGATCTTGCAATAACTTAGTAAATTCATCTACTACACGAGTAGTCTTATCTGAGGAAGTAGTACTATCATCCCCTTCAACATTCTTACGCTTGGTAGGCATTTCCTATATAGGTGCTCATGTTAACATGGATAGAATGAAAGAATACATCAATGGCAATGGAATAGAATCAAATGTCAATGTTAAAATCAATAGATGCAGGATTGAAAACATACCAGATTGTCCTAGGCAGAAGAAGTCATATATGGTCCAAAGAACATTGCTCTGATACCAATTGAAACACCCCACTTAAAATTATTTTAAAATGAAATATAACTTGACATCAGCGGAAGCATTTATCGTAAAGAAAATATACTTTATATCCATTGTAACCATTTTCATAAAATACAAACCAAACAATACATAAATTCAATACATCATAAATCAAATACCCACAATACATATAATAAAATACATGATATTTTTAAAACTTTAAATGTTCAACTCACACCAATAAAACATTAACATAACCAAATAAAAGTTGTTCCATTTTCAATAGCTATATGACTTCTTCTCCTTGGACAATCTGCTTCAAATATTTTTATTACCTGCATCACATGAAATAACTGGAATGAGATAAAACTCAGTAAGTAGAGAACTTTACATAACAAATACATATTTATATGGCTTGGCTTGAAATATCTCAATGGCAATGAAAGTGAACAATACCATCTTCAATGAACAATAATGAAAGAATAATATAGATGGTATACCATAGCATGAATATGAAACAATAGCTCAATGATCTATAATCTGTGAATGTTATCTCTGTTAATATATATAAATATATATCGGACTGTGAGAGATAACCATGAAATGAAATGATAGTCTGTAACTTGTAATCTGTGACCTGTGAATATTATCTCTGTTGATATATATAAATATATATCGGACTGTGAGAGATAATCTATGTATAGCATCTCTGTGATATATGAAAATATATACCAGGCTGTGAGAGACACTCTTCATGTGATTGGCCAATGACATGCATGAATTACTATCATTTCCTTGGATTGGAACATATGAAATTCATTGAAACAATTCATCCAACACTTGATATGCACATCGGATTGTAGCATATGGAATTCAATGGGACAATTCATCAAACACTTGATATGCACAAAGGATTGTAGCATATGAATTTATTGGGACAATTCATCAAACACTTGATAGGCACAATAGTTTGCTAGCTTCTTTAACAATGGAATCAATAGGATTCTTGGATCTTTGAATATATAACAATGAATATGGCATAATATAACCATAAAAGAAGCTAGACATCAATAAACATGGCTTGGATACATATATATCATGTGAGCACAAGAAATAGCTTCTACTTACAACCCAATCAACACTTGGTTGCAAAGATGACCTCAATAGAATCCCTACAACAATAAACACCATAAAAACTATGAATTAACATCATATAAACTTAGATCTATAAAGTCAACGTATTCATCTAACCCAACAATTCTTCACAAAACCCATAAATAATTAAGATCTTACCTTGTAGCTAGCACCTAGTCTAGGAGATGCTAAGATTTCCACAAAATCCTTGAACTTGAAGAAGATTTGGTAGAGAGAAATTTTGGGGAAAAAGATGAGAAACGTAGGAGAAAGAAGGAGAAAGAAGAAATGAAAATAAATCTTCAAACCATGCTATAAAAACTCATTCCTAACCTTAAAATCGCATTTCGGAATAGCACTTTTCGTCCAAAAATATCCAGCACCGCACCCGCGCTCAATGGGCAGCGCGGGTGCGACGCTGCCCAGCACGAGGCAGCGCACCCGCGCTGCCTCGTGCAGCGCAGGTGCGGCCCTGCTTCGGCAGGGCCGCGCACCCGCGCTGCATCTTGCAGCACGGGTGCTGCCCTGCCTCGGCAGGGCAGCGCCCCTGCGCTGCCATAGGCAGCGCCGGCGCAGGTGCGGCGCTGCCTGCCCAGCAGCGCTGCCGCCCGCACCGACGCCCAACTCCTCCGACACGAACCTCTAAAAACGACTTTTCTAGACTTGATATCCAACTTTTTTTTTATTCCACTCAATTATTATGAATTTTAACAACCAACTTCTTTATAAAATCAAGCATAAAACCATCACCAAAACTTGTCCAATCCCATATTCATCAACAACTAGGCCACTATAATTTCTCTAACCCATTGACAATAACATGAACTATAATCAACACTAAAACTTGACCATATCAATATATATGAATATCCCATAATCATAACACATGAAATCACTGATCAATGAACAATAAAACTTGGGTTATTACAGGTTGTATCTCACGCCAAAGAATCTTAGAGACACTAGGCCGCTTCCAGCCACTTAACCAGCAACCACCTCGGACCCTCACTGACCTTGGACCATGCCCAGCCTCTTCCTAACCAGCCCAAGCCCTCAGATCAGCCCTCAAAACTCTCCCTGAACGCAACCAAGACCCATGATGCTACAAACTCACGCTCAAAGACTCCTATCCAGCCAAGCCACCACCGAGCCCACCTGACCCTAACCAACCTTGGACCATGCCCAGACCAGACCAGCCCAAGCCCTGGAACCCACGCATGAGCAACCTGAAACAAGGACAGAAACCTATGCACCAAGGAGCTTCCCTTGCGTTTCTTTCGTTTGGCTCGAGCCATAGCGCACCCAGCCGCTCCAGCCCATAGCCCGACCCATGATTATCACCCTAGGACCCTGATGGACCAGCCTTGCTCGTGCCCAGGCCAGCCGCAACCCCTCTTGCTACTGTGATTCCCTACTAGCTCATGTGAGGTGTCCATGCTCCACGGGTCTAATCCAAAGCTGCAACCAAGGAGTCCTAGCCATGATAGGACCATTCCTGACCCTGACCCACATCCCTTAGGACCCAACCCCCAGACTTGGTCGAGCCCCATGACTCCATGCAAACTATCGAATCCCATGCATCATAACACCTTCGGCCCTACCTTGCTTCTTGTCCCAATGTAGTGACCCGTTCCAGAATCACCTACTAATCAAAAACTAAGCATGCAATTACCCTAATCAATTATAATCAGAGATAACAGCGGAAAAGTCAACAAAAATAGTTATACAACCCAATCGAAGTCTAGAATAACTCAAAATGAAATATCCAATACAACCATATCAAATCAAAACAATACCGATAACTAAACCAACCAGCTACTCAACGTCCTCCTCCTGCTCCTCCTGAGCTGTCCAACCTGAGGCCTGCCCCGTGGGAATGGGGTGTCCAAGAATAAACAAAACCGAGGACGTGAGCGATAAGAACGCCCAGTACAAAAGTATGAGTATACAGACCTATATGAAATGCACATGCTATGATCATGATACCGGGGTAGTCAAGAAACAGGAATCACAAAAGGATCTCAACAATGCTCAGTCTAGAGGCGCCAAGTGGATAGTGCCGCGCGGTACACCTCTGGGTCACTGCATCCACTACAAGACAGACGTGGACCTAAAATGTCCCGGACCACCGAAGCCCTCCCGACCCGTCGGCCACTGTGTACTCTCGGTGTCCATGCGTCCACAAGACAGGGCTGAGCGGCCCCAAGATATAGCTTATCTCGAAAGAGATACAGCTCAACAGTAAAGGCTATCTCAAAGGAGAATACGGCTCAACATGAAATGCAACGTGCAGTAATAAACGTGACATAATAGCATGCATCATATGACATATATCAATGCACCACATACTCATGCAACACATATATGAATGTATACTCAACCAGGATATCTCGGATAGTACTTTCGTACCTCTATCACAGTAATCCTAATCCACTGGAACCACCAGACAACAGGTCTAATCCAAGCCTATTCATCAAGTGAAAACCATCACTAAACTTATCTACCAGACTTAACTAGATAATCCTGAGATAAATACTGATAAAATTCCAAACCTTCGTCCGTCGCTAGCCCGCTGATGCCGCTAGCTCCCAACTAGAGCACAGCTCTGCTACAAGACCAGCAGCTCCCCGCTAGTGCCCAAATCTCGGAACACGACTAGAACCTGTCAGAAACGACTGAAATGCTATGGAATTCTCTGAATTGGCGAGTCAAAATGAGGAAATCCGACCACTATTTATAGGCCATGTTCGGATCCTCCGAACACCACTTCGGAACGTCCGAACGCTACGTGTCCACTGGCTCTTGACAGCTCATGATCGGATCCTCCGATCATACACTTCGGACCGTCCGAACATGCACGTGTCCAGCTGCTCTTGACACCTCATGATCGGATCCACCGAACCTACACTTCGGAACGTCCGAACTCCCACGTGTCGATCAACTCTTGACACCTAATGATCGGATCCACCGAACTCACTTCGGACCTTCCGAACTCTTCGGTGCTTCCGAACCATCTTCGGTCCGTCCGATCATGACTCTGTCAAAATTACACATTAAACCTTCTTAATCACCATTACTCCGTTAATTACCCAATTTGGAATTCGGGCTACTACATTCTCCCCCCCTTAAAACGATTTCGTCCTCGAAATCTAGGCAAGAGAATAGAACACCATTGTAATACACTGCAAATATTCTTCATTACAACTGTATAACAATTACATCCCAGGCTGATCCTGGTTCAGCGCAAAAACCTGACCTTGGGCACGAGGTCGAAGATTCGAACTACCCACTGCCTGACCCTGTCTCCTCTGCTGAACAGTCGTCTGGGATCCAGAACCAGATCCTGCTCCACCTCGCAACTGAGGACAATTCTTCTTGATATGACCCATCTCTCCGCACTGAAAACAAGCTCCTGCTGCTAATCGGCATTGCTCCGATGGATGGTTCTTCCCACAATGCGCACAAGAATCCTTCTTCTCACCAAAGCGAACAACACCGCTAGACCTTGATCCAGATCCAGAAGAAGAAGAACCAGATTTCTTGAAAGACTGAGGTCGAGGGCTCAAAACACTCGGAGGTCTAGAAGAAAGAATAGCCCTACCACGCTGGAGACTGATCTCTGCTTGACGACACCGGTTCACCAACCCATCGTACGAAGTAGGATTATCACAGACAGTGACTCGATCAAAGATCTCCTGGTTAAGGCCCTGAAGGAAATGATCGTACTTGGCTTCAGAACTGCCACTGATATGAGGCGCAAAGGGTAACAACTCGAAGAATTTCTGCTGATACTCATCAACAGACATACTCCCCTGCTTAAGGTTCAGGAGCTCAATCGTCTTGGCCTGGCGAAGGGCTGGAGGAAAGTACAGCTGCATGAACGCTGCACGGAAATCGGCCCAAGTCGCTCTACCCTGCGACAGATCTATCGGCGCAGAAGTCGATCGCCACCACCTGCGAGCACGGCCCTCGAGAAGAAAACTAAGGGTCTCCATCTTCTGCTCATCGGTGCACTGGAATGCGCGGAAACAACTCTCCATGCGCTCTAACCAATCCTCCGCATCATCGGGAGTCTCACCGCCAACTAAAGGCTTAGGCCCCATCTGCATGAAACGATGCATATCGAAACGCCTAGGACCATCCCGACGATGACGATATTCACGGTCACGATGACGCCTACGATCGTCCTGGTCACCCCATCGACCTACACTCCCCTGACTACTCCCGTCATCAAAATGGTCAGCCATCGCTACAACATAGAATAGGGGAAATGGTAAAATGGTCCACGGAAATCCCAAAACAGAAATCTATATCCCAAAATCGTATGCATGCTCTGATACCATAAATGTAGTGACCCGTTCCAGAATCACCTACTAATCAAAAACTAAGCATGCAATTACCCTAATCAATTATAATCAGAGATAACAGCGGAAAAGTCAACAAAAATAGTTATACAACCCAATCGAAGTCTAGAATAACTCAAAATGAAATATCCAATACAACCATATCAAATCAAAACAATACCGATAACTAAACCAACCAGCTACTCAACGTCCTCCTCCTGCTCCTCCTGAGCTGTCCAACCTGAGGCCTGCCCCGTGGGAATGGGGTGTCCAAGAATAAACAAAACCGAGGACGTGAGCGATAAGAACGCCCAGTACAAAAGTATGAGTATACAGACCTATATGAAATGCACATGCTATGATCATGATACCGGGGTAGTCAAGAAACAGGAATCACAAAAGGATCTCAACAATGCTCAGTCTAGAGGCGCCAAGTGGATAGTGCCGCGCGGTACACCTCTGGGTCACTGCATCCACTACAAGACAGACGTGGACCTAAAATGTCCCGGACCACCGAAGCCCTCCCGACCCGTCGGCCACTGTGTACTCTCGGTGTCCATGCGTCCACAAGACAGGGCTGAGCGGCCCCAAGATATAGCTTATCTCGAAAGAGATACAGCTCAACAGTAAAGGCTATCTCAAAGGAGAATACGGCTCAACATGAAATGCAACGTGCAGTAATAAACGTGACATAATAGCATGCATCATATGACATATATCAATGCACCACATACTCATGCAACACATATATGAATGTATACTCAACCAGGATATCTCGGATAGTACTTTCGTACCTCTATCACAGTAATCCTAATCCACTGGAACCACCAGACAACAGGTCTAATCCAAGCCTATTCATCAAGTGAAAACCATCACTAAACTTATCTACCAGACTTAACTAGATAATCCTGAGATAAATACTGATAAAATTCCAAACCTTCGTCCGTCGCTAGCCCGCTGATGCCGCTAGCTCCCAACTAGAGCACAGCTCTGCTACAAGACCAGCAGCTCCCCGCTAGTGCCCAAATCTCGGAACACGACTAGAACCTGTCAGAAACGACTGAAATGCTATGGAATTCTCTGAATTGGCGAGTCAAAATGAGGAAATCCGACCACTATTTATAGGCCATGTTCGGATCCTCCGAACACCACTTCGGAACGTCCGAACGCTACGTGTCCACTGGCTCTTGACAGCTCATGATCGGATCCTCCGATCATACACTTCGGACCGTCCGAACATGCACGTGTCCAGCTGCTCTTGACACCTCATGATCGGATCCACCGAACCTACACTTCGGAACGTCCGAACTCCCACGTGTCGATCAACTCTTGACACCTAATGATCGGATCCACCGAACTCACTTCGGACCTTCCGAACTCTTCGGTGCTTCCGAACCATCTTCGGTCCGTCCGATCATGACTCTGTCAAAATTACACATTAAACCTTCTTAATCACCATTACTCCGTTAATTACCCAATTTGGAATTCGGGCTACTACACCCAAAGTTCCAGCATGTTTTCTATTAAATTTTATCATGTTTTAACCAATAATCATTCATATTTTTATCATGTATTGGCGGCATACTCGTTGGATTCAAAAACATTTTTAAAACAAGCGTAAATCATCGTATTTTTGAAAATAAACATTTACCATAAAAGATATCAAACACCTATATTTTTCATGCATAAACAATTAGTCATGCATAATATGATTTGTATGATGTTTAAAAGAGTTTAAGAACGTGCCTTTACGTTTATAACGCTCGAATTTTCAATCGTCAGCGAGGAAGGACGAACGGACGATGAAGAACACAAGCCTTTTTTCTTCCCCAATATTTTCAAAATTTTGTGTGTGTGAGTGTGTGTATTTCGGCTGCTGAAACATGTAGATTACGGGTTGGAAGAAGCCCTAGGTTCTTATTTGTAATTAATTAACATGTTAATGGGATTTGGTTTTGGGATTGCAAGCTTAAGGATAATTAGTCCTACTCAAATTAATTAAATTGGGCCCAATAATAGTTATTTAATTAAAACATAAAATCTTATAAAATCAGTTTCCATAAAATAATATTTTTGATCTTTTAAAACTCCTTGTTTGCCCAAAACCGGCTTCTCGGGAAAAAGCGAGCTCGACTCGTAAAATAATTCGAACTCCAACATTTTTAGGAAAATTAAATAATTTTTAAATCATATTAGGAAGCGTTGTCATTATTTAATAAAAATACATATTCTTGTCTTGGTCGTCTCCGGTATCCTTTCCCCTGCCTATTATCGAATATTCGGGAAAAGTCCTTAATTTAATGTAATCATGTCATATTATCATTTAATCTTGCAATCATACATTTAATCATATGATAATTATTATGCTAGCATTTAAAATCAATTAAATAATACAAAAACGCAATTAAAATAATTTTGCATGCATGCGGTTAACGTATGTTTGTTTTTCGGACGTTATAATTCTCCCCCCTTAAATAGAATTCCGTGCGCGAAATTTTTCTTTGACTTGATGATTGCAAAGCTTAGATTCCCTTATCCACCACAAATAATCCTCTAACTTAAATCTTACTCTTCAATTCGGTCCTCAAAATCTTGAAATTGCAATTCTTACCCAAAAATTTCCCACAGTCGACTACTAAATCCAGCTCAAGTAGTGCATGCACCCTATTCTTCTCTAAATTCCAATCAATTTTACTACCCAACATGCATTTAATCATTTTTTATACAGTATGCAACTAACATTTATATCATGTATCATAAAAGCATTTAAAATAATTTTAGCATATAAAGTATAAAGCAGTAAAAACTCACATACTTGATGCGTGACTTCTTGAGCTTATCGAAATGACAGTGCACAAACCTTTGGGGAAAACCTTGGCTCTGATACCAACTAAAACGACCTCTATTTTTTTTTTCTAATCATAAAGCATAACTTGAAAATTCTAAAATAACAAACTTAGCATTTCTAACAATCATAATAAATTAACAATTGAGATCTCAAGTACATAAAATAAATCTTAAATCATCAACTGACCAAAAGTCCTAAATCGACATTCGAAAAGATCAACTAACAATAAAATAAAGAATAAAAATATCTCTAATAAAAATCATTAGCATAATCTTTAAATCATTTATCTATTAGCTAGTGCGGAAACATAAAGGCCCTCAGTTGTATACTGCTGCACTCGATCCACTCAATCGTCACCGTCTCCCATAAATCATCAAATCCTGTATCATACAAACCTAGTGAGTCTAAAGACTCAGCACGTTCTAAACATGGATAGAAAATAATACATATACAATCATATGCATTAAAAATCATACTTTTATTTAAAATAGCTTTTGGACATAATTAAACCATTTAAAAATAGCTTTAAGCAAATCATTTTAAAAACTGCTTTAATCATCATCATAAATCATATATCATAAATCATTTTAATCATAAAGCTTTCAATCATAAATCATTTTGGGTGAAGTTTGATCCTTGAAGTGACTAGCTTTTATCCTCCGGTCGACTGATCAGTCTTCAGCTCCACATGGCCCATGGGAGTGTGCACTATGCTCCACCGTGGAAATACGATCGTCGGGGTCCCTCTGAGGCCTTTTCCCATACACGGGGTCCGTCTAGGTCCTTGGTCCGTAAACGGGGTCCTCTAGGGCCTTGGCCCTCACGTCATCCCCACAAAATTGTAAGTTCACTGTCCTCACATAAACGAATCGCCCACAAATCATATATCATATGTCACAGTCAATTCACATCCCTCAAAATATTTTTCTTTTTCTTTAAAAATCATAAAATAGCATAACTTTCCAAAAATAATATTTTAAACAGTATAAATTACACAGCTTTACCATAAATCATAAAATAACATATTATCATATGTAAGAATCAATCTCAGACCCTTACTTCAAAAAATACCATACTGATGCTGGTCAAGCTTGCTTTAACTGTGGGAAAAAGAGGCATTTTATTGCAGAATGCAGTAGGCCAAAGAAATGATGCAAAGAGACCGGTTGACATGAGACAGTCTAAAGACGATAAAAAGTTCACCAAAAAGAAGATTCAACGAGTTCTAGTAGCAAAAGAGGACAAAAGAAAATGGGCTGACTCAGATTCAGAAAAATCCATCTCTGAAGAATCTACAAGTGAAAGTGAAGATGAGGCAGTAAAATGTCTCTTGGCCAATGAAGATTCAGAATTCTCAGATGAAATGGTATTTAACTTTGACTCTCTTGAATTCACTCGAGAAGATCTGGTCACAGCATTGTACGACATGGTAAATGAGTTTACAGGACTATCGCAAAAAATTTATGAAGCCAAAACAGAAAAACATGACTTAAAAAACAAGTGGACTCTCTCTAGCTGCTCACAGCAAAAGGAGGTCGACGGTTTGAAAGTGAAGTTAAGTCTGTTAATTGGTGAGACTCATGTTTTGCGTAGACTGTTCCATGCTACGTTAAAAGAGAACAAACACTTGATAAATATAGTCAACTCATGGAACAAGTCCTCTGCCTCACTTAATAAGATGCATGAGATGCAAAAACCAGTCGGAGACAGAACCGGGCTAGGTTACAGTATCAATGAATGCAGTAATTCAGAAGCATCAACTCAACTGTTACTAGAAAAAGACTGCTTAAAATTAATTAAATTTTTCAGATCTAGTGCGGTATATGAACATGACAAGCCTGAAGTCCAAGGCATTCAGAATGTAAATCTTGAGAACAATGGAAGGCGATGTGGTTTAGGATATGTCGAAATTAAGAGTGCTAATTCCAACCGATCATGGCTTAGACGCAGGCCGAATTCAACCGTTCATAGCGATTCAGATTGGTCCCGCGGAAAGCCAATGTCAACCGGATATCACTCAAAAACAAGACCTAACCGCTACCACAATAACCGACCTATTCAAAAGAGGTACAGAGTGATTGACAATGACAGTCGGCAAAGATAACATACTGAAAAAGAAATAACACTGCATACACCACCTAATTATGCACTTAACCGCGCTTACCTTGGGACACACCATGGAAAGTCCTTTAGGATAATCCAGGTGTGGATTCCTAAGGGTCTAATCAGCTCAGGACCCAAATAGGAAAAGGGTACCAATATCTCATTTTCATAATGTCAAGCATTGAATAAAAAGAGATTGGAAGATTCGATCTGGTTATTGGACATCGGTTGTTACAGATACATGACCGGGAATAAAAGTCTTTTATCAAAAATTGTAAACTACAGAGGACAAACTATCATCAAAGGTGATAACTCTAAAGAAATATACCCTTGTGGTAATTGATGACTTCTCCAAATTCAAATGGCTAATATTTTTAAGCTTCAAAGATCAAACCACGGTTCAACTAATCAAGCTCCTCAAAAGAATTCAAAATGAGAAAACTACAGCAGTAGACAGAATCAGAAGTGACAGGGGAACTCAATTTCTGAACCAATTCCTATCATCTTATCTCGAAGATGATGGCATAAAGCATGAGCTCTCAGCTGCTATATCACTTCAAAAGAATGGAGTAGCTGAGAGAAGGAACCACACACTGAAGGAAGCAGCTAGGACCATGCTGGCAGAATCTAGTATCTCAGAACGATTTTGGGCAGAGACTATAAATACAGCCTGTTATACTCAGAACCGGTCTATGATCAATAAGAATAATGAAAAGACTCCATATGAAATCTGGACCGACAAGTAGCCAGAAGTTGGATACTTCCGCATCTTCAGTTGTAAGTGTTTTATTCATAATAATGGCAGGACACACCTAACCGCATTTGATGTAAAATCCGATAGTGGTGTTTTCTTGGGATACTCAGAAGTGAGCAAAGCATATAGAGTTTATAATCAAAGAACTCTCACCGCTGAAGAATCCATACATATTGTATTCAATGAATCATCCATATGTCATGACAATAACAGTAGCACCATTCATGATCTAATCAATAAGCTTGATGATACTAACCTTGAACCAAGCAGTTATAACGAAATAAATTTAAGAGAAATAGGTGAACACATATTAGAGCAAAGTCCAACCGCTCAAGAACAGACTCATCAGACAGTCGAACCAGAGAACAATCATCAACCTGAGATTGTTCAGATAGAAGAAGATTCGCTGGAACAAGAAAATAACATCACACAGCCAACCGAGCCAGATCCATATGGACCATGTCTCCAGTTTAAAAAGGACCATACACTTGAGCTGGTAATCGGTAACCCTACTGCTCCTCTTAGAACTAGAAATCAAATGATTAATGAATTTATTCATGCTGCGTTTGTCTCCAAGTTAGAACCATAGAAGATTGATGATGCATTGCATGATATCAACTGGATAGAGGCTATACAAGAGGAAATTAATCAATTTGAAAGAAGCAAATTCGGCATCTAGTTCCTTGTCCTGATCATTTGCACGTTATTGGTACTAGATGGGTGTTTAGAAACAAAATGGATTAAAATGGTTCGATGATCAGAAATAAGGCCAGACTAGTAGCTCAAGGTTATAGGCAGGAGAAAGGAATAGACTTTGATGAATCTTTTGCCCCTGTAGCTAGGATAGAAGCAATTAGAATCTTTCTGTCCTTTACAAAATTTAACGACTTTA
Source organism: Primulina eburnea (assembly GCF_022965805.1). Lineage (NCBI taxonomy): Eukaryota > Viridiplantae > Streptophyta > Magnoliopsida > Lamiales > Gesneriaceae > Primulina > Primulina eburnea. The sequence continues at coordinate 13,262,179 of NC_133116.1, forward strand.
AGGCATATCATATGGATGTTAAATCTGCATTTCTAAATGGTTTTCTAAATGAAGAAGTCTATGTAGAGCAACCACCTGGCTTTTTTGATCACGTTCATCTTGATTATGTTTATAAACTAGATAAAGCCATGTATGGACTAAAATAAGCCCCTAGAGCATGGTATGACATGTTAACTAAATTCTTGCTTGAACGTGGCTTCTCAACTGGAACTGTTGACAAACTTCGTTTAAATTTTCAAAAGCTCGTTGTTTGTACAAATATATGTGGACGATATTATATTCAGATCAACTAATCCTAAATTATGCGAGAGATTCTCTAAGATAATGCAGGAGCAGTTTGAAATGAGCATGATGAGAGAGCTGAACTTCTTTCTAGGCCTGCAAGTCAAGCAGTCAAAGGATGACATCTTCATTAACCAAGCTAAATACACGAGAGATACGCTGAAACAGTTTGGAATGGAGAATTGCTTTCTAGCCACTACCCTGATGAGCTCATCAATCAAACTAGACAATGATGAAGGGGGAATCTCTGCGGTCACGCCAGTCGTCCAGATATAATGTTTGTTGTTTGTCTATGTTCTCGATTTCAATCTAATCCAATGCAATCTCATATTACTGCCGCTAAACGAATCCTTAAATAACTTAAGGGTACTATTAATGTGGGCCTTTGGTACCCAAAAGATTTAAGTCTTCATCTTGTAGGATATTTAGACGCAGACTATGTCGGTTGCAAAATTGACAGGAAAAGCACTAGCGGTATATGTCAGTTTTTGGGTGATAGACTAATATCGTGGTTTAGCAAGAAACAGACGTATATTCACAAAATCGTTACCAGATGCTAAGTTTCTTATTTCCGAAATACGCTTGGTTTAATCGATTTAGCTTTGTCATTTTTTTAACATTCTTAGTTGACTGAATTATTACTAAGTTTGTTATGCAGTAAATAAAGTAATAAACAGATGAAGAGCGGTAAAAACAAAACAAATTTCATTAATTTATATGTGCACGTACAACATCAATTTCTTTTTTCATTGCACCCCTCTAGAAGGCCAACCAAGTGGTCAGACCTCCGACAGAGGTGAACATAAAGTCCTCTAAGAAGGAAATCCTTCTCAGAACCCTCTGTTCCTTCAAAAGAATGAAGAGGTAGACACCTTCATCAGAGAAGATGTCATTGGTATCAGTGACGCGGAGGCGCCGCTGAAACTTCTTCAGTGTTGCAACCCCTTTGGAGGTAGCAACAAGCCCTCCCCCGATGGAGGACCGAAGTTCCTGGATTTTCATCCAAGACGCTGTCCTCCAGCGCATCCTTCCGCGCCATGGTTTTCTCCTACATGAATTCCTTAGCGAGATCTGGCTCACTTGCACTACCGCCAGGATTCATTTTCTCTTATCTTGCTCTGCACCTTAAAATGATTTTGTGACTAACCCCTCTGGTTGTATTTATAGGTAAGAACCATACGACAAGTCACAATCGTAATTACTGTCAAAGAGGATCTGAAGAGTTCTCTGCAAATCGACCGCCGTTTCATTACCTGAGGATAAGTTTTCTTAATGCATTTGATTAGGGGGAATACCGGTTTAGTCAATGAATTAATATAACTCAACCGCCTTCTCTCTAATCATATTAAACGTTTCATTTCTTCATATTGGGCACGTGTTGTTTTCCACGTCATTCGTAAAAATTACGCAACTTTGTGTCTGCCCTATTTGTGACAACTACTTTCTCAAAATTCGAAATTAATCATTTTACCGCCGTCTAAATTTTTTCAATAATAATCCCTCTACTAACAGTCCTCCACGTGGACTGACTTGTGATTCTTTGGACCGGACATTCATACACAAATTCAGTATTATTCTTATCTTTATTTTGCTGCAATCATATGCAATTCCTCTGAAATATTATATGAGATTATCTTCTAGGTGTGTATGGTAATCTTTTAAACCACACAACGGTTGGAATCACCGACTTCACTACACTTCCAGAAGGCAACATTGAACTTTGGAGAAGCAATTTCTCCATCACTGAATCCCCAGTTTCTTCTCTAACCTGTCGAAAATGAGCTCTGAAGATCGAATTCAGATTTTTGGCTGATATCATGGCAAAATAAGTCCTTGCCAAAGCTGGTGCATATGACAAGATAACCTTTGAAAAATTTCTTGTCATGGCAACCATCTCATCAAATCTGAAGGTCAACTGGTCCGACATTCTGTTCAAAACATTGGTGGCTATGATAAAGAAAGAAAACCAGTCTCAAGGATTTGTGGTTCAAATTTATTATCTGCTAAATGACGTTGGAGTTCAACCGATGGAAATGACTGAAGTTGGAAAGACCAAGCTATTCAACTGGCCAACAGTTGAAAACTTTATCAAGAAATTCGACCAATCAATGAGGAAATAGTCTCTATAAAAACAAAGACTGAGGTTGAATTTGTAAAACAAAAGAAGATTGAGTCAACTCCAAAGGAACAAAGAGAAAGCTGATCCTAAAATCTAGCTCTGATGATGAATCTAGAGATGATGTCCCTGTCTCTCAAGTTTTCAAGAAGAAACGGTATGGAAAGCCCAAGACAACGAATTTCAAGCTGATTAAGCATCTTTCGGTGCCATTGGTCCTTCCCCCAACCCTGCACTCCCTGCAACAAAGCTCAAAGGTATTCAAATTGTTGAACCAGATATTGAATCTTCTTACTTAGGAGTACCTATCATTCTTTCAACAGACAAAAGAAAAAAGTCATGATCGAAGAACCACCAAAAACCAACTCAGTACATACCCCATAGTCATTACCAGTGAACGTGTCAATGAGACCGTTCAGAAAAAGATGGAGATCTTTGATCAATGGGTTTAATTTCGAACCGTCACAACCTTTGACTCATTGATTTAAACTAGTATGATCAAAGCTGCTGCCAAGCTTGAACGGTCCATATTAGAATGGACAGAAACATCAAATATTCCAACCGCTCTACGTCGACGAGATTTCTTGAAAATTCAGATGAAAGAGAGTGCCCTCCGAGCACTAATCCAATTGAGACGGAACAATTTCATTCCTACTTGCCTTACTGCAAAGGATGACTCAGCTGCTATCTCCCAGCTTGAAATGGATGCTCTCTCGCTTTCTATGATTGTTGCTCAGATGAGGCATGACCTTCATCTTCTAGCGGTTGAATAAAAGAGTAATCTTGACTCTAAACTGAAATTACATGAAGAACTGAGCTCTCAGACGCTCAAAGACCAATCCACAGTTCAAAATCACCCATCTTCATCATCTGACGAGCTTACTAAACCTTCATCGCTAGAAGTTCCGGTCAAAACTGCTTTGATGAATAATGAGGACAACACCCTCCCACCAACTGAAATACTCATGCCCAAGGAGCTCCCATTACTGAACAACTCTGCACCCAGGATGTTTCAGACCCTCTGCCTGCTTCTCACTCGATCTCTGAGATTGATACACCAAATCAACAGACTCGTGTCAGCCTCTCTGAAATCCAACCTCTCTGTTGATGAGGCCGTGCAATTATTATATGACTTTGATAACACCACAACTTACAAAGAGAAATCATCTTCTCCAAAATCTCTCTCTGCTGCTGATCTTCATCAATACGTTCTCCAAGAATAGTTGATATCATCTCCCAAAGATTTACATAATGACGAGGTAACCGTTACATGCATACCTGCAAATTTTCCTACATCTGTGGCCTCGGATGCAAAGGAAGGCACCAGCTATATACCCTCTGCCTCAACTGATGATATTAACAAAATTATTGAAGATATATCTGCTAAAAAATGATCTTCAGTCATCGAAATCTGCTGGTAAAGCCTCTTCCTCTCAACTGGTCTCTTTCAAGGCCAGATTACATTCTGATCAGGCTGCATCTGAAGAAAAAGAACACACAGAAGACGGTTGCCAAAAAGAGATTCTGACCAGACTTGTCAATTTGGATCACTCAATTCTTGCTCTCAACCGCAAGCATTTTGATCTAAAGATACTTTTAATTCAATGAAGTTTGATCTCTGCAAAGGCTTTTTTGCCATGAATACAAGTATCTCCCTCCGGCAAGCCAAGAATAATTTTTCACATCTCAGCATGTTCTTTGAGCTCTCAGGACAAATAAATCGTCTTCAAGCACATGTTGATCAACGCATGAATGCCCAAGGAGCCCAGATTGCAGAAATTATGGAATTTCTCATTCATGGTGATGTCAAAAAGGGGGGGAAAGAGAGCGACTAAGAGTCATTTAGGACATCTCTAGTCATAAACCTCATCACCAGGTTTATTCTGTGCCACATCACTGCCACATCAAAAGTTAAAAACCTCATTATTTTTAAACCTTTCCACCCCAATCATAAACCCAAAAACACAATTTTTGTAGACCCCACTATCAAATCACACATTCATCTACTCATTTTAATTTACTACCTTTATTTTTTACTTTCACTTATATATTTGACTAAATATATATTTATACTAATCAATTTAGTTTTCTAAATTATTTAATTAATCATACATTTTTTTATAATTTAGCAAATTTGAACAATTTATTTAAAAAATAATAAAATAAAAACATCATCGAAATTTTATTGAGAACTTCAATAAAAATCAGTACAAACAATTCACAAAATAAAATATAAAAGACAATTAACTGTTGACGTAACTTTGCCCATATGTGTTCAACCAAGTCAGCTCGAAGTTGATGATGTATTTCCCTATCACGTAGATTTCAATTTCTCTTGATGTATTCATTAAATTCTCCAATCGCACCGTGGATTATCTCTGGAGACGTATCATCGACGTGCTCATCCGACCAATTGGGTGATGTATCTCCCTCATCCTCAACTATCATGTTATGCAAAATAATACATGTATACATGATATCTTTCAAGTTATTCGTGTACCAAAATCTCCCTGGACCTCTGATTATTGCCCAACGAGATTGTAGAACCCCGAATGCCCGCTCGACATCCTTTCGTGCAGCCTCCTGCATTTCTTTAAACTTCTTTGTTTTAGGGTCCTGAGGGCACATGAATCTATTGACAAAAGCTCCCCACTCCGGATAGATTCCATCTGTTAAGTAGTATCCTTGTGTATATTGTGTGCTATTTACCGTGAAATTTATCTCGAGTGCATTTCCTTGCAGCACATCATTGAACAAAGGTGATTGGTTAAGCATGTTGATATCATTATTTGATCCTGCAACACCAAAAAAAGCATGCCAAATCCACAAGTCTGCAGACGCGACCGCCTCAAGCATGATTATAGGGACTGCATGGTCACCTTGATATGAATCTGGCCGGGCATGACGTGCTAATGGTTGGAAAGAAATTCAAAGAGGCACTACAAGGAGTGATGATCAAGGAAAAAGGGCTTGTGATGCATGGGAATATGTTTGGAGATCAAAAGAACATTATTCAAGCATTATTTTTGTCGACCGAGGATACACGGACATGTACCCGGACCTGTACGCGGGGACCGTGTCATCACAATCGAGAATGAAGAAAACCGAGCCTACACGGACCCATGCACAAAGGGCTAAACGGGGTCCGTGTCTTTTGTTAGCTGGAGAATATTTTTTGGCCGAGTGTACACGGACCCTCATCCGGAGGCATACATGGGGTCCGTGTAGGCTCGGTTTTCTTCATTCTCGATTGTGATGGACACGGTCCCCGTTTACAGGTCCGAGTACAGGTCTGTGTATCCTCGGTCGACAAAAATGATGCTTGAATAATGTTTTTTTGATCTCCAAACATACTCACATGCATCACGACCCCTTCTTCCTTGATCATCACTCCTTGTAGTGCCTCTTTGAATTTCTTTCCAACCATTAGCACGTCATGCCCGGCCAGATTCATATCATACTCCCCTTCTTCAAAAAGATTTGTACTCAAATCTTGCCCTCCTGCACAAAAACGAAGCAAGTTAGTAACAACAAGGATGATATTATCAACATGCTTACCTTTAAGCTCAAGTTTGTAGATGCCATCGCCCACATGCGACATCAACGTTATGATCCCTAACTCCATGGCAGCATTCATCATCAACTCATCAACATCAACATATACCAGGTAACAAATGACATAAAATGATAAAATACCGTTAAGTATCACAAAAATCAAGTTCCTCCCCTTCTTAGACCTAGTCAACACCAAAGCAAGTATCATACAAATGTAAGTATATCGATTACTAGGATTAAGAATTAAGTCATGCATGTCATAAAACCCTAGCCTAATTGCTATCTTTATACATGCAAGACCCTCGTCACAACACCATTTGACATACCTCTTCATATGTAACCAACACATATAATCATGCATTTTATCAAAGATAAAAACACCACTGTATGCATCACTAATACGTAACTCATGCAATGAATATAGAATGAAGAATTTATTCTCCTTAAAATTGTACTCATTATGCACATAAAAATTCTGATATTCACTCATGCTCTTTTCAACGCTATCATCGAACAAGTATAAATCATGCAAATAGAACATACTAGATGTACTACGCATGTAAACATTTAACTCATCACAAAGATTTGAACATAATGCATACAATTCATTGTCATAACAAAAACTCATCAATTTGAAAACTCTTGAAAAATCACAATCACTAACATTTAGATTTGATATATTCAATATGTCATCATTCTCCAATCTATGACTCCTAGGGACAAAGGTTAATTCACCGTTAGACCATTTAAACATCCCACTCTCAACTCTCTCACCAAACTCTTGAATACAACATAACAATGAAATAAGATAAGAACGAAAGTCATACCTCATGGTTGTTGTGTTGGCAACTAACCTTACCTCACCTTTATTAGTTCCACATTCATATGGATCATCCCATGGATTTCCAAAATCATCAACACTTGCTCTTCTCCACATCATGAGGGCGCCAAAGTCCTGTAAAGAAGAATTAATACTGCTCGGGATTGAACCGGCTATATCATCACTAGATATATAAATCTCATCTTTGTACAAAGGTACTTGGAGAGATTTATACAAAATTAAATAACTCTCATCCTCACTCTTTTTACTCTTTTGGGCCTTTAGTTCATTTTTCTTTTCTTTTTCTTTGGCCTCTTTTTCTTTTTCATATTTTTTTTCTTTTCATGGCCATCTCACTCTTTTGTTCTCTCTTTCTTTCGACCACATCACATTTTTTTCCACTCAATTCATGCATAGATTTCAATTGATCCTCAAGCACATATGGATTTAATTGAGCAAATGAAACATTTTGTCCCTCAAGAAATGGATGTACAATAATTGCTCCTTCACTTAATGATTCAGCTTCCACTATACATTGTTTAACATCCTCCGACTCATCAACTAATGGACTACTATCATCAACAACTTTCTCAACTACCACCCCAAATTCAGGCTCAACTACCACCTCATCCTCCATTCGAGATTCAAGCTCACCCACAACATCAAGCTCCATTTGAGAATTAAGCTCAACTGGTGATTTTATTATGGTCACCTCATCACGTGGGCATTGAGTGATATCATGTCCGCCCTCAAAACACCAACAAAATATAACATCACAAGTACTAGAAGTTGAATTTTTAAATGTACCTTGATATTCATATCTTGTAGTTCCACGTCTTGACTCCTTCTTTGTCCTAGCAATGATTTTCTCTTCCAAGCTCGTCCTCCACGTGGACGCCAACGACTTCCTATGCACATCACATTCACCTCTTCGGTCCACTCTTCTATTCTCCTCACATCGCATATCATCACGATCCAACTGCAACGCTCTTCTCCCTCCAAACCTACTACCTCGCCTATTCTAAACACCATGTATATCATACATCTCCTCTCCTTCACACCTCCTATATTTTTTTCGTAGAGGCTTAAACTCCTTCTCCCACATTCTATCCAACCCTCCTAACATCGTTTGAAATTGACGTTCGTCAATTATTATACCTGCAAGAAAAGGTTAGTATAAAACAATAAAAGAATAAAGTTTCTTCACCACAAATTCTCACTAGTCACTCCAATGAAAATTCACTCGCACTCATCTTTTTTTTTTGTTTTCCTCACCACAAAACCTCACAAATCACTCCAAAGAAAAATTCACTCGAACTCGTCTTTTTTTTCCTCACCACAAAACCTCACAAATCACTCCAAAGAAAATTCACTCCACTCAAATATTTTCACTCAAATGAGAATTCTCAAGGGGGCGCTTAGTCTCGTGGCTTCTACGTATCAAACTTATGAGATCAATCCTGTGACGCTTGAAATTCGACTCACTTAGACCACACAAGGATAAGAAACTTCGGAGATCGACAAGAATGCGACTAAATGACAAGGACCACTTAACGCTGAAATATAAGAGCTAAAATTCCAACAAACACCCGATTCAATTTTTTTTGTTTTCGTGTGAACAGTACCGTACCGTGAACAGTAATTCCGGAGATGAACAGTACCGTGAACAGTAATTTCCGGCAACGAACAGTAATTTCAGACACGATGAACAGTAATTTCCGGTAGATGAATAGTAATTTCCGTCGGATGAACAGTAATTACGGCATATGAACAATAATTTCCGACACGATGAACAGTACCGACATGAACAGTAACTCCGGCGGATGAATAGTAATCACGATTTTTTTTCTGTAGATTCAACAAATCCGTAGAAATCGCTACACGAAAATCGGTATTGAAAATCCTACGAAGAATTAAACGGATACGCTTACTTGAATCAAAAACCAAAAGCTCTTATACCACCTGATACGATCCCGTCCACGAGATCTTTGATTTTTCCCGATCTTTGAAACAAGTAATTGATAGGTGTGATAATCGCCTCTAGATCACGCGGTCTAGCAACAATTAATCAACGATAGAAACAATCGCGTTCAAGAGAACCTCCAAAGAACCCGTCCTTGAAAACCCTCGTGAAAATCGATCGACAAACGCCACGAAAAATAAATCTTTTGATAAGTTTGATTTGATACGACGCAAAAGTCATAACGAAACTTAAGCTTGTTTTTTAGAGAATTCTCAAAGAAGTTTTTTTTATAAAAACTCAATCAATGACTCAAAAGTTCTTTACCATGATAGATTTTCGAGTATATATTGTTCACAAATCTCAAAGATATCAAATCTAGTTACCAAAATAATTAAAACTCTAATTTAGAAAAAAAATATTCTCGCCTAAAACTAAAGGACACGGACCCCATGTATGCCTCCGGATGAGGGTCCGTGTACACTCGGCCAAAAAATATTCTCCAGCTAACAAAAGACACGGACCCCGTGTAGCCCTCCGTGTATGGGTCCGTGTAGGCTCGGTTTTTTTCATTCTCGATTGTGATCAACACGGTCCCCGTGTACAGGTCCGGGTACAGGTCCGTGTATCCTCGGTCGACAAAAATGATGCTTGAATAATGTTCTTTTGATCTCCAAACATACTCCCATGCATCACGAGCCCTTCTTCCTTGATCATCACTCCTTATAGTGCTTCTTTGAATTTCTTTCCAACCATTAGCACGTCATGCTCGGCCAGATTCATATCACACCTCGTGTAAACTGAACTTTCCAAGTGACCAGTCAATTTTTCCATTCCCAATGCATGCAATCAAGCTACCCAACATGCCGGGGAATCTGTGTCTCTGCAGGTGCATTTAAAATGTTTTTTATCATCAGCACTGGGCCTTCGAAGGTATCGCTCACCAAATATTTCAATCACACATCGACAAAAGTTGAACAAGCAATCGAGCCATTGTTTCAGCAACCCGTAAGTACTCATCATAATGATCTGCAGTGCCTCCGTATGCCAGTTGACAGATAGCAACTGTGCATTTTTGAAGTGGTGAAAAGCCTTTTTTTGACGTTGCATCGACTCTCTAGTGAAAGTATTCATCATGACTTTCCAATGCATTGACTATGCGCAAGAGTAGCTCTCGTTGCATCCGAAAACGTCGGCGAAGTACTTCGTTGCTCCATACCGGTTGTTCTGTGAAGTAATCATTCAGAAGACGAGCGTGTGCAGCTGCACGGTCCCGTTCCACATATTTTCTCCTCTTCGATCCACCAAAAGAACTTTGTGTTGCCCCGAGAAGCATATGCTGTTGTTGGAGTATCATTTTCATCATTTGTTCATCTGTGTCATCATTCATTGCCACTTCAAAGAAGTCATCATCACTATCGGTGGTAGAGAATGAGTTGTGATCTGTGGACATATTTTCCATATACGAATGTATCAATGTTTTGTAGTATAAGGATGTGAAGTCTACCCTTGATTATATAGACTATTCTTTAATGTCTATATATTGTTGTCCTCAACATCAATAAATAATATATTTCAGCATTAGATGCTTTTTTTATGATAAAGTAAAGTATATAGACTATTCTTTAATATCTACCTATTGTTGTCCTCAACATCAATAAATATTATATTTTAAGCATCAGATGCCTTTTTTTTTATGAAAAAGTAAAGTATTGTGTGGCAAATCAATGTCAGATTCGGATTGATTTATCGAACAAACAACAGCTGTAACCAACTAGGAGATTGTAATCCGATAAAAAAAAGCACAGACAACAACAAGATACAACCACATAAAAAAACAAAAAAAAAATACAAGAAGATAAGAAGTAAAAAACAAGGTAAGAAAAATTAAACAACTACTAAATTCCCCATTTTTTTTTAAATCGTCACACATATGAACGTGAATACGAAGTTGCTCTTGTGTCACTGCAGTAGTATCTTTCATAAGGATTTGATATTCACGTGTTCGGTTGTGAGATCTGATTTCCTCCAATTTTTGTTGCGTGTAGGCAGTAAATTCCTCCATATTTTTGTCAATGCTTTCTTTCAACTCTTCGTATGGTACTAATTTGTTTTTTCCCTTTCTTTTTGCCGCTTTTTGCCCAATTGGTCAACTACAACTTCGCTCTTCATCTTCGTCAACACTCATCTTTGGATTTGAATAGGACATGTATTCCCCTGAAGCAGAAGTTTTTTTCTTCTTCATTCCGCGATGATCGATTGATTGTGGAGCAAACTTCTGGTACTCTGCAAGAATCCTCCACACATGCTCATACTTGAACGGTTTGTTTTTGTTCTTTGGCTCAGTCATCCACTCTTCATGTGCCTTTACAAGTATATCAGCGTCGTTGCAACCACTTCCCCATTGACTATGAACTTTACTGTATATTCCATTAAACATCGACGTCATTTTTTGCATATAGTAGAAATGTGATTTCAATGGTTGCCATCCTCTCTCAATAGTTCAGGCAGGTCGATTTTTGTTGTACTCCACTGCGATCCTAGCCCACATTTGTTCCATCTTCTGAGAATTACCGATTTTAGGATCAGTGCTAATATAGACCCATGACATTGCAAGGACCTTCTCTTCTCCGAGTGACCAAAAAACCTTTTTTTGTTGTGGTGCATGGTCCTCATTGCCTGAATCTGTGTCCTTATCAAGGATAATATTCTCGAGTCCAACTGGCGATGAATGTGGTTGCAAATGAGATCTGGGTACAGAAGTAGGCGTCATGGATTCTTTCTCTGTGCCAGTTCCCTCTGTACTAGTCCTTCTTGATTCGTCTGAACCAAAACCCGCTGCTATAGGAGGAGGAATTCCATAAGTAGGTGGTGGCATGAAAGGATATTGAAAAAATTCCGGTGGGTACATTAAAACCGGAGCTCCCTGGCTATTATTCAAATTTATTGGTAAATTTGGGGAATATTGAAATTTATGAGGGAGAATATTTGGATTGTCCGGAGATGAATTATCTTGTGAGTTGGAAGAACCCAACAAATTCATCCAATATTGATGGTAATTTTTATCCATCTGTGGATAGCAAGAAAGAAAATGTAATTGTGTAAATTGAAAGAAAAATGATAGTGTTGGGTAGAAAATGAGACTATGCCTATTTATAGCCAAAAATGGAATAATTATTATTATTCTTATTATTTTTTAAATGAAATAAAAAAAATTATGCAAAAAAAAAAAGAATCAAAATGCGTGCAAAAAGGAATGGACAATTATATGAGTTTGTGTGGGCCATATATCAAACTAAAGAAATAAAAAAAAAAAAAACAAAAGTTTGGCACAACTTTTTATATTGTGGTGGGACCCACACAATAAACATGGTTTAAAACCATGGACCATGTTCATCCTATAAACCTTGAACCTACAATTCTCAATGCAATGTTTTTTAATTGGTAAGGTTTATTTTATAAACCTCATGCCATGAACCTCCCATTGGAGGTGCTCTTAGCAAGCAGAGATTTAAGTTATGAAAGAACTGGAAGAAAGGGCCAAAGCTGAACGAGCATGTCAAAAGTAGTGTTTATATCTTGTATTTGTTCATTTGTTTATTTTTTTTTGCTTTAGAGATTGTAATTTCATTTACACAATGAAATGCAATATTTTCTCTTGACATGTGCATTATTTCTATCCTGCTATAATTATATGTAAAACTCTGTATAGCCTTGCAGCTGAGTTTTGTCATCACCAAAAAGGGAGAAATTGTTAAGAAATTATTATTATCCAAAAGTTTTGGTGATGAACAAAATCAAGATAGCACTTCACTATTTCAGGAAACAGCTGCATATCTTATGTGTAACATGTATTAGTTCAACCACCTAGCCTAGCAACTGGATTGCTTCACTACCAGCTACAACAAAAAGAGTTTAATTGCTTAACAAAGGATATACTAAAGAAGTATGGCCGCTGATAATTCAACCTCCTAAAGAAAAAGAAGATGAACTTCTCAACCGGCTGATTAGAAGACATCATTAAAGAGAGTTATTTATTATCTACTTAATAAAAAACATTCTCTGACCAGTTCAAGACATTCAATATTTTGCACCGCTTCAAAGTTAACTTGTCCCTACATTTGTCCCGAGAATGATATGCATTTATATCACTATCTCAGAAAGGAAATATCTTTTATCTTACAAAGGTCTGAGGATAAAATCAGTTGCCATAAAGAGTAATTCTGCAACAACTCTTCAAAGAATGGGACTCGAGGCAATATCATCAAAGAGAACATTTAATGCATATATGAAGAACATTAAATGCAGTTGTAGCTAATAGTGAAACAACTTCTCTCTGGTACAAGTTAACGTTACTCAATCCTTTGGACCGTTGGAATGATCGCCTATATTAACAGAGAAGCAAGTGTGCAATAACACACGCGATACATTATCTAATTCAAAACAGTGAAATCATCACAAGCTTGCATACATCAAAGATTCAGTGTGCACTCAAAAGTCTACACACTTCATCGTTCATAAGCATGCACTGAATAGAAAGATATCTGATCATTCAAGGATCATATTCATGTTACCAAAATCAATTTGTTTACTTATATCAGTAAACTTTTGGTTATTTGTTTAAGTTGTGGTGTTTGGTGGACCTAGTATTCTTCAAATCCAGAATTGTAAAGTAATCACTAAAAATTCCAAAACAGACAATGTGATAAGTCATGATTAGAGTGGGCTGTTTTAAAGAGGTTTTTGTAAAGCTAAAGTATTTTAGTGAAATCGTTCCTAAAGAAGAAGAAAGGGTGACATAGGAGTTTTCACCTCTGAACATCCATAAAAACTTTGTGTCTTTACTTCCTGCAAGCACTTACTTTTCACTCTATTTGTTTATAAGTTTGCCAACAAGTTTTTAGCTATCATTAAAAATCTTGAATCGTTTTTCTGCACTTTACAGTGATTCATATTTCTAACAATTCTGAGAAGAATTTTCAACCGCTTCAAAACGGTTCAAAACCAGTTTTGAAAAGCAATATGATTATGAGCATGAAATTTTGTTGACCAAGGATTTTTACACAAAAGTGTTGGAATATTTCATGTTCGCAATCTTGATTTTGATGTTTACAAAACTTGTTATTGTATTTCTAACATATTTACTCAAGTGTGAAGTTATTAGACAAGAAGCAAACCGAAACTGAATTATGCACAAATTGAATTTATGTCAAGTTTCGCTATTTGGATGATATCTCTCAACTAGATGATCCAAATGACAATACACCAACATGACTGATCAGAAAATCAATTTGGAACAAGTCGTATTTCACGTCAGTTGGGAAAATTCAGATGTTATCGAGGTCTAACTGATCGTTGAAATACCGAACTAATTGCACGAAAATAGCAATCAGTTGGGTATGAGCAATTACAGAATTTTTTGTCATATCTCTCGGTTTGGTTATCGAAATGAAGCGATTGAGTATGTGTTGGAAAGATAAGACGATGATCTACAAATCATCTTCAGAAGTCAAAGTCTGAATCGAAGCTTAAGATGCTGATAAATGACGATGAAGCTACTGGTTCTGCACAATCTTGTGTAACTAATTAACTGAAGATAAGGGGGATCAGTTCGGCAATGTATCAGTTCAATTATGGTGAGAACTGAACTGATAGATACTCGAGCTGATCAAGTCGGTTTAAAGCTAGCGGTTAACAGTTAGAGTACACAAGATATGTTTATGGATGTTCAGAACTTCAACTGCTCCTACGTCACCCCTTCTACCACCTCAGATAGGATCCACTAGAAGACTTTGATTAATTACAGCAAGTGTAATAATCCACCCAGCTTATGACTTACCCACTGTCTAACTGAACTCCTAGTCTAGAATGAAGACAACACCTTCTAGCCAACACTTCTTTAACGTCTATGTAAGAAAGACTACATACACATGTTTTACATCTGTGTGCAAGACGGGATTTGAGTGGTGGTGAGTGTGTGTGTGTGTGTGTGTTAACTGATCTCTGAAAACTACCCGAAAGTTGTTCTCACACATTGAGGGAAATAGGCTTCTAATCTAAGCTGATAACACATTGAAGTGTTCCCTCTGGGCTAATTGCTTCTCTCTTGTAAGCTGATAAGCAATATGCGCGCCCTTCTTCTTTTCACTTGTCAATTCTTATCATCGTCTTCACCGAGCTTCGGTTTCTATTTATAGACGTTGGGATGAACATACATTGAGTTCAGTGAAAGAATCTGTCGTTTCCGCTCCGAATAAGAAGGTTTGTTGCAGTTTCAATTTGTTCCTCCAAATAGATATCTGAAACAATTGGCTTTAAGTGCTGCTGTAACGTTTATTGTACCTTGATCGTACAAAAGCTTTTGTACCTTTTTGCACAGTTGGATTAAGCTTGTCGTATTTTCAAAGTTGTTTGCTCCTAACTGATGTTTTGAACTGGTCTTGAACCGGTGAGGTGAAGTCGGTTGACTCGTCAACTGAACTGATTTCACTGATTCAGCTGAACTGGTCAGCTGGGCTCTTCATCAGTTGAACAGTTCATCAGATGGTCGGGCTTCTGAAGGTCTTCTGCTGAATCACCTATCAACTGGACAATTAGTTGAACTGCTCTTGATACTTCAGTTGATCTGATTCAGTTTGATCAATCAGTTGGCACTTTCAGTTTGCATCTCGATAGCTTCAGTTTAAGCTTGGTAACTGATCAGTTTTAGTTTCTGTGCACTTAGGTAAACTCATTAGAAACAAATAAAAAAAGTTTTGTTAATATCAAAATCAAGATTGAGAACATGAAATATTCCCACAAGCGGTATAAAATTTGCAGCCTACTTATGCTCGAGAAAAAGCAGTTTATTCGCAAAAGGCAGAGCATATGTACTGCAGCAGAAAATGAGCCATGCATAAAATTGGTTAGTTATCCCTATTCTTTTATAATTTTCAAACTTTCAAAAGGGAGACCTCATTATATTTTTAATGGAGAGATTATTTTTAAATAATGAGGGGGAGAAAATTTGTGCCCAAAATGTTTTGAAAATGTGACTTTTTGAATCACACAAAAAGGGGAGAAATATGTTAGGTTAATCGATTGTTTATCCAAGTTTTGTGATAATCAAAAAGGGGGAGATTGTTGGATAATTTCAAGTTCACAATCTTGATTTTGATGTTAACAAAACTTATTATTGTGTTTCTAACATATTTACTCAAGTGTGAAGTTATTAATACAAGAATCAAACCGAAACTGAATTCTGCACAAACTGAATTTCTGTCAAGCTTCGGTATTTGGATGATATCTCTCAACTGGATGATCCAAATGATAATACGACAATATGACTGATCAGAAAAAATCAATTTGGAATAAGTCGTATTTCACGTTAGTTGGGCAAATTCGGATGTTATCGAGGTCTAACTGATCGCTGAAATACCGAACTGATTACACGAAAACAGAAATTAGTTGGGTTTGAGAAGTTGCAGAATTTTCGTCATTTCTCACAGCCCAGTTATCGAAATGGAGAGATTCAGTATGAGTTGAAAAGATAAGACGATGATCTACAAATCATCTTCAAAAGTCAAAGTCTGAATCGAAGCTTAAGGTACTGATAAATGACGATGAAGCTACTGGTTTAGCACAAACTGATATCAGTTAGGCTGATTTCAGCACACCAGCTGAAACTGAACTAACCAGCTGCTGACCAACTGAACGAGACCAGGTGAACTGAACCAGCCGCGGATCAACTGAACCAGACCAACAAACCAGTTGAACAGAATCAGCTAAACTGAACCGAACCAACAGCTGACCAACTGAACTGAACTAAACCAGCTGAACTGAACAACCAGCTGAGTTGACCAGTCGTGAAAATGTTCAGCAAGGCAAATTTTACCGTTGCAATTTCAGAAACAGTACTAAAACTTTCCAAACGGTTATATTCTTGTGCCTAACTTATATATCATTGTTGGAGCTTATAAATATAACATCTTGAAGATCAAACAAGAGCTTTGAAGAGGATTCAAAGCATGGGCAGTTAGCATGAAGAAATCAGCTAGTTGAGAGCACAAGACCTTGTGTGTGGATATATTTGAGATGTACACTGTAAAGGAAAATTCCTCACACGCAATCACTCACACATATACGAGAGAGTTGAACTTCAAAGATTAGTTGAGTGAGTCTTATAAAAAGACAATAAACTTTTTTTATGTATTCTTTGCATATGATACATTAAACAATATGCTGATTGTGAGTTGCTGCCTACAATCTTGAGAGCTAAGAGTTCATTTAGGCAGTAGTGTAAGTATTAAGCTGAGTGGATTTGTACAAAGAGTTGTATAAATCAAAGTCTTCTAGTAAATTCTTCCCAAGGGGAAGAAAGGGTGACGTATGAGTATTTGAAGTCTCCAAACATCCATAAACAAATTCGTATCTATTTGTTTATTGCATTACTGTTCATTTCCACTGTATTTAAAAGAGCATTGTTGAAGCATTTTATGTGTTTTTCAAATACAAAATTATTGCATGCCAAGTGTTTGATAAAATGCTTCAACTAAAATATTTTTACTCACTAAACTTGCATATATTTTAAATACTTTACAAAATATTTAATCAGTTTATACGAGGATTATTTCGAGTGTCTTCCGTTTGGTTTGAAACCAAACTCGATTTAATTCATCGGTGTACAATATTTCAAGAACCGAGCTATTGTAGCTCAACGATTACCCCCCTAATCGATCTCATCAATTGGTATCAAAGCGGGTTGTTCTTAAAAGAACACTGAAACTGATTTTGATGTTTAAAATTCAAAAATTTTCAGATTTTTTTAAACATATATATACAAAACTGAATTTTCGTGCAGCTTACAGCGACCGTGGGAAAAATGACACATCTCCTTGCTCGAGTGTCTAAATGAAGAACCGTTTTTTTCGTTGCAAACTAGACTCGTAAAGGATTACAACGGTGTTGGATCGGGAAAATACTCTAAAAACGTGTTGAGCTACACTAGCTCGTGTTGTAAGAATGTTTACACCAATGAATTAAATCGAGTTTGAAATTAAATCAAGCGGAAAATAATCGAAGTAATCTTTCATTAAGAAAATTAATCGGTTAAATCTTTTAATCTTGTATAACTAATTAACTGAAGATAAGGGGGATCATTTCTTGCATGTATCGGTTCAGTTATGGTGAAAACTGAACTGATAGATATTCGAACTGATCAAGTCAATTTAAAACTAGGGGTTAACAGTTAGAGTATACAAGATATGTGTTATGGATGTTCGGAGAATTCAACTGCTCCTACGTCACCCCTTCTACCATCTCGAGTAGGATCCAATAGAAGACTTTGATTAACTACAGCAAGTGTAATAACCCACCTAGCTTAGGACTTACCCACTGCCTAACTGAACTCCTAGTCTAGAATGAAGGCAACACCTTCCAGCCAACACTTCTTTAACGTCTATGTGAGAAAGACTATATACATATGTTTTACGTCTATGTGCAAGATGGTATTTGAGTGGTGGTGAGTGTGTGTGTGTGTGTGTGTGAACTGATATCTGAAAACTACCCGAAAGGTATTCTCACACACTGAGGGAAAGAGGCTTCTAATCTAAGCTGATAACACATTGAAGTGTTTCCTCTGAGTTGATTGCTTCTCTCTTGTAAGCTGATAAGAAATATGTGTGCCCTTCTTCTTTCCACTTGTCAATTCTCATCATCGTCTTCACTGATTTTCGGCTTCTATTTATAGGTGTTTGGATGAACGTACAATGAGACTCAGTGAAAGAATCCATTGTAGTTTGAATTTGTTCCCCCAAATAGATATCTGGAACAATTGGCTAAGCGCTGCTGCAACGTCTCTTATTGCACCTTGATCGTACAAAAGCTTTTGTACCTTTGTACACAACTAGATTAAGCTTGTCGTATCTTCAAACTGGTTCGCTCCTAACTGATGTTTTGAACTGGTCAGTTGAACTGGTGAGGTGAAGTCGGTTGACTCGTCAGCTGAACTGATTTCACCGCTTCAGCTGAACTGGTTAGTTGGGCTCTTCATCAGTTGAACACTTCATCAGCTGGTCGGGCTTCTGAAGGTCTTCTATTTAACCACCTATCAACTGGACAATCAGTTGAACTGCTCTTGATACTTTAGTTGAACTGGTTCAGTTTGATCAATCAGTTGGCACTTTCAGTTTGCGACTCGATAGCTTCAGTTTAATCTTGGTAACTGATCAGTTCGAAGCCTGTTCAGTTTCAGTTTCTACGCACTTAGATAAACTCATTAGAAACAAATAAACACGTTTTTTTAACATCAAAATAAAGATTGAGAACATGAAATGTTCCCACAATCGGTATAAAATTTGCAGCCTACTTATGCTCCAGAAAAAGCAGTTTATTCGTTAAAGGCAGAGAATATGTGCTGCAGTAGAAAATGAGCCATGGAGAAAATTTGTTAGTTATCCATATTCTTTTATAATTTTCAAACTTTCAAAAATATCGGGGGAGAAATCATTATATTTTTAGTGGAGAGATTATTTTTAAATATTGAGGGGGAGAAATTTTTTTCTCAAAATGTGTTGAAAATGTGACTTTTTGAATCACACAAAAAGGAGGATAAATAATTTAGTTTAATCGATTGTTTATCCAAGTTTTGTGATCATCATAAAGGGAAGATTGTTAGAACATTTCATTTTCGCAATCTTGATTTTGATGTTAACAAAACTTGTTATTGTGTTTCTAACATATTTACTCAGGTGTGAAGTTATTAACACAAGAAGCAAATCGAAACTGAAGTTTGCACAAATTGAATTTCTGTCAAGCTTCGCTATTTGGATGATATCTCTCAAATGGATGATCCAAATGACAATACGCCGACATGACTGATCAGAAAATCAATTTGGAACAAGTCGTATTTTACGTCAGTTAGGCAAATTCGGATGTTATCGAGGTCTAACTGATCGCTGAATTACCGAACTGATTGCATGACAACAACAATCAGTTGGGTTTGAGCAGTTGCGGAATTTTTTTCATTTCTCTAAGCTCGGTTATCGAAATGAAGCGATTCAGTATGAGTTCAAAAGATAAGACGATGATCTACAAATCATCTTCAGAAGTCAAAGTTTGAATCGAAGCTTAAGATCCTGATAAATGACGATGACACTACTGGTTGTGCACAAACTGAAATAAGTTAGGATGATTTCAGCACACCAGCTGAAACTGAACCAGACCAACTGAACTGAACCAGGTGCTGACAAACTGAACCAGACCAGCTGAACTGAACCATCTGCTGATCAACTGAACCAGACCAACTGAACCGAACCACCAGCTGACCAACTGAGTTGAACTAAACCAGCTGCTGACCAGTTGAACTGAACGACCAGTTGAGTTGATCAGAATTGACTAGTCGTGAAAATGTCCAACAAGGCGAATTTGACTGTTTCAATTTTAGAAACAGTACAAAAACTTTCCAAACAGTCATATTCTTGTATCTAACGTATATATCATTGTTGGAGCTTATAAATACAACATCTTGAATATCAAACAAGAGCTTTTGAAGAGGATTCAAAGCATGGGCAATTAGCATGAAGAAATAAGCTAGTTGAGAGCACAAGACCTTGTGTAAAGATAAATGTGAGATGTATACTGTAAAGGAAAATTCCTCACATACAATCACTAATACATATACAAGAGAGTTGAACTTCAAAGATTAGTTGAGTGAGTCTTGTACAAAGACAATAAACTTGTGTATGTTGTCTTTGCATATGAGACATCAAACAATATGATAATTGTGATGTGTTGCCTACAATCTTAAAAGCTAGGAGTTCAGTTAGGCAGTAGTGTAAGTCCTAAGCTGAGTAGGTTTGTACAAAGAGTTATATAAATCAAAATCTTCAAGTGAATTCTTCCCAAGGGGAAGAAGGGGTGACGTATAAGCATTTGAAATCTACGAACATCCATAAACAAATTCATGTCTATTTTTTTATTGCATTACTATTCATTTCCATTGTTTTTACAGGAGCATTGTAGAAGCATTTTATGTGTTCTCCAAATACAAAATTTTTGCATACCAAGTGTTTGATAAAATGCTTCAACTAAAATATTTTTACTCATTCAACTTGTATATATTTTAAATGATTTACAAAATATTTAATCGGTTTCTACGAAGGATTATTTCGAGTGTCTTCCGCTTGATTTGAAAACCAAACTCGATTTATTTCATCGGTGTTCAATATTTCAAGAACCGAGCTATTGTAGCTCAACGATTACCCCCTAATCCTTCGTAGAAACCGATTAAATATTTTTAAAGCATTTAAAATATATGCAAGTTGAATGAGTAGAAATATTTTTGGTTGAAGTATATTATCAAACACTTGATATCCAATATTTGGTATTTGAAAAACACATAAAATGCTTCAACAATGCATCTTTAAAACTATGAAAATAATAAGTAAATGCAATAAAAAAAAATAGACACAAATTTTTTTATGGATGTTAGGAGACTTCAAATGCTCCTACTTCACCCCTTCTTCCCCTTGGGAAGGATATTCACTAGAAGACTTGATATATACAAACACTCGTACAAACCCACTTAGCTAGGACTTACCCACTGCCTAAACTGAACTCCTAACACTCAAGATTGTAGGCAGCACCTCACAATCAACATATTGTTTAATGTCTCATATGCAAAAACTACATACACAAGTTTATTGTCTTTGCGCAAGACTCAATCAACTAATATTTGAAGTTCAACTCACTTGTATATGTGTGAGTGATTGTGTGTGAGGAATTTATCATTTACATTGTACATCTCAAGTATCCTCAAACAAGGGCTTGTGCTCTCAACTATTTGATTTCTTCATGTTAACTGCCAATGCTTTGAATCCAATTCAAAATATCTTGTTTGATCTTCAAGATGTATTTATAGGCTCCAAAAATGATATGTACGTTAGATACAAGAATATGACTGTTTGGGAAGTTTCTGTAATGTTTCTGCAATTGCAACGGTCAAATTCACTTGCTGGACATTTTCCCGACTGGTCAACTCTGGTCAACTCAACCGGTCGTTCAGTTCAACTGGTCAGCAGCTGGTTCAGTTCAGCTGGTCTGCAGCTGGTTCAATTCAGTTCAGTTCAGTTCAGCTAGTTCAATTCAGTTCAGTTCAGCTGGTTCAGTTCAGTTCAATTTCAGATGGTGTGCTGAAATCATCCTAGCTGATTCAGTTTGTGCAAAACCAGTAGCTTCATCGTCATTTATACTAATCTTAAATTTCGATTCCAACTTTGAAGTCTGAAGATGATTTGTAGATCATCGTCTTATCTTTCCAACACATACTGAATCACTTCATTCCAATAACCGAGCTGAGAGATATGACAAAAATACCGAAAATGCTCATACCCAAATGATTGCTGTTTTTGTGCAATCACTTTGTTAATTCAGCGATCCATTAGACCTTGATAACATCCGCATTTGCCCAACTGACGTGAAATAAGACTTGTTCCAAATTGAGTTTTCTGATCAATCCAATTGGCAGATTGCCAATTGAATCATCCAGTTGAGAGATATCATCAAAATACCAAAACTTGCCAGAAATTAAGTTTGTACAGAATTCAATTTCAGCTTGCTTCTTGTTTTAATAACTTCACACTTGAGTAAATATGTTAGAAACACAACAACAAGTTTTCTTAACATCAAAATCAAGATTGCGAACATGAAGTACCCACAATCTCCCCTTTTTTGATGATCACAAAACTTGGATAAACAAACGATTCAACTAACATAATTTTCCCCCTTTTTGTGTGAATCAAAAAGTCACGTTTTCAAAAATTTTTAAACAAAATTTTCTTTCCCTCAATA
Organism: Primulina eburnea; assembly: GCF_022965805.1. NCBI lineage: Eukaryota > Viridiplantae > Streptophyta > Magnoliopsida > Lamiales > Gesneriaceae > Primulina > Primulina eburnea. The sequence goes on from NC_133116.1 coordinate 13,284,739, forward strand.
TTTAAAAATAATTCCTCTATTAAAATTATAATGAGTTTTCCCCCTATATTTTTGAAATTTTGAAAATTATAAAAGAAGAGGGATAACGAACCAATTTTCTTCATGGCTCATTTTCTGTTGCAGCACATATGCTCTGCCTTCAACGAATAAACTGTATTTTCTCGAGCATAAATATACTGCAAATTTTATACCTCTGTAAATCTCTACGAGTCTAATTTACAACGCAAAAAGCGGTGTGTCATTTGGACACTCGAGCAAGGAGATATGTCAATTTTCCCACGGTTGCTACAAGCTGCACGAAAATACAGTTTTGCATATATATATGTTTAAAAAATCTGAAATTTTCGAATCTTAAACATCAAAATCAGTTTCAATGCTCTTTAAAGAACATCCCGCTATGATACCAATTGATAGAATCGATTAGGTGGGTAATCGTTGTGCTACAATAGTTCGGATCTTGAAATATTGAATACCGATTAATTAAATCGAGTTTGGTGTTCAAACCAAGCGGAAGATACTCGAAATGATCCTTCGTAGAAACCGTTTAAATATTTTGTAAAGTATTTAAAATATATGTAAGTTGAATGAGTAGAAATAGTTTTGGTTGAAGCATTTTATCAAACACTTGGTATCCAATATTTTTGTATTTGAAAAACACATAAAATGCTTCAACAATGCATCTTTAAATCTATGAAAATGATAAGTAAATGCAATAAACAAATAGACACGAATTTGTTTATGGATGTTCGGAGACTTCAAATGCTCCTACGTAACCATTTCTTCCCCTTTGGAAGGATATTCACTAGAAGACTTTGATTTATACAAACACTTGTACAAACCCACTCAGCTAGAACTTATCCACTGCCTAAACTGAACTCCTAGTACTCAAGATTATAGGCAGCACCTCACAATCAGCATATTGTTTAATGTCTCATATGCAAAAACTAAACAAGTTTATTGTCTTTGTGCAAGAATCACTCAACTAATATTTGAAGTTCAACTCTCTTGTATATGTTTGAGTGATTGTGTGTGAGGAATTTATCATTTACATCGTACATCTCAAGTATCCTCACCAAGGGCTCGTGCTCTCAACTAGCTGATTTCTTCACGCTAACTGCCCATACTTTGAATCCAGTTCAAAATCTCTTGTTTGATCTTCAAGATGTTGTATTTATAGGCTCCATTAATGTTATATACGTTAGATAAAAGAATATGACTGTTTGGAAAATTTTTGTACTGTTTCTGCAATTGCAACGGTCAAATTCGCTTGCTGGACATTTTCCCAACTGGTCAACTCTGATCAACTCAACTAGTCGTTCAGTTCAACTGGACAGCAGCTGGTTCAGTTAAGTTAAGTTCAGTTCAGCTGGTCAGTAGCTGGTTGAGTTCAGCTGGTCAACAGCTGGTTCAGTTAAGTTCAGTTCAGCTGGTCAGCAGCTGGTTCAGTTCAGTTCAATTTCAGCTGGTGTGCTGAAATCAGCCTAGCTGATTTCAGTTTGTGCAAAACCAGTAGCTTCATCGTCATTTATCAGCATCTTAAAATTCGATTCAGACTTTTACATCTCAAGTTGATTTGTATATCATCGTCTTATCTTTCCAACTCATACTGAATCGCTTCTTCCCATAAACGAGCTGAGAGATATGACAAAAATACCGCAAATGCTCATACCCAATTGATTGTTGTTTTTGTGCAATCACTTCGTTAATTCAGTGATCCATTAGACCTTGATAACATCCGCATTTGCCCAATTGATGTGAAATACGACATGTTTCAAATTTAGTTTTCTGATCAGTCCAATTGGCAGATTGTCAATTGAATCATCCAGTTGAGAGATATCATCAAAATGCCAAAGCTTGCCAGAAATTAAGTTTGTACAGAATTCAATTTCAGCTTGCTTCTTGTTTTAATAACTTCACACTTGAGTAAATATGTAAGAAACACAACAACAAGTTTTGTTAACGTCAAAATCAAGATTGCGAACATGAAATGTTCCAACAATCTCCTTTTTTCTGATGATCACAAAACTTGGATAAACAAACGATTCAACTAACATAATTCTCCCCCTTTTGTGTGAATCAAAAAGTCATGTTTTCAAAACATTTTAAACAAAATTTTCTCCCCCTCAATATTTTAAAAAAATTCCTCTATTAAAATTATAATGAGTTCTCCCCATATATTTTTGAAATTTTGAAAATTATAAAAGAATAGGGATAACTACCCAATTTTCTTCATGGCTCATTTTCTGCTACAGCACATATGCTCTGCCTTCAACGAATAAACTGTATTTTCTCGTGCATAACTAGGCTATAAATTTTATACCGCTGTAAATCTCTACAAGTCTAGTTTGCAATGCAAAAAGCGGTTTGTCATTTGGATACTCGAGCAAGGAGATATGTCAATTTTCCCACGGTTGCTACAAGCTGCACGAAAAATCAGTTTTGTATATATATGTTTACAAAATCTGTAATTTTCGAATTTTAAACATCAAAATCAGTTTCAATGCTCTTTCAAGAACATTCCGCTCTAATACCAATTGATAGAATCAAATAAGTGGGTAATCGTTGAGCTACAATAGCTCGGTTCTTGAAATATTGAACACCGATGAATTAAATCGAGTTTGGAGTTCAAACCAAGCGGAAGACACTCGAAATAATCCTTCGTAGAAACCGTTTAAATATTTTGCAAAGCATTTAAAATATATACAATTTGAATGAGTAGAAATATTTTTGGTTGGAGCATTTTATCAAACACTTGGTATCCAATATTTTTGTATTTGAGAACACATAAAATGCTTCAACAATACATCTTTAAAACTATGAAAATGATAAGTAAATGCAATAAACAAATAGACACGAATTTGTTTATGGATGTTCGGAGACTTCAAATGCTCCTACGTCATCCCTTCTTCCCCTTGGGAAGGATATTCACTAGAAGACTTTGATTTATACAAACACTTGTACAAATCCTCTCAACTAGGACTTACCCACTGCCTAAACTGAACTCTTAGCACTCAAGATTGTAAGAAGCACATCATAATCAGTATATTGTTTAATGTCTCATATGCAAAAACTACATACACAAGTTTATTGTCTTTGCGCAAGACTCACTCAACTAATATTTGAAGTTTAACTCTCTTGTATATGCGTGAATGATTGTGTGTGAGGAATTTATCATTTTCATTGTACATATCAAGTATCTTCACACAGGGGCTCGTGCTCTCAACTAGCTGATTTCTTCATGCTAACTGCTCATGCTTTGAATCTACTTCAAAAACTCTTGTTTGATCTTCAAGATGTTGTATTTATAGGCTCCAACAATGATATATACGTTAGATAGAAGAATATGAAAGTGTCTATACTGTTTCTGTAATTGCAACGGTCAAATTCGCCTTGCTGGACATTTTCCCAACTGGTCAACTCTGATCAACTCAACTGGTCGTTCAGTTCAACTGGTCAGCAGCTGGTACAGTTCAGTTCAGTTGGTGAACTGCTGGTTCAGTTCAGTTCAGTTCAATTCAGCTGGTCAGCAGCTGGTTCAGTTCAGTTCAGTTTAGTTTCAGCTGATGTGCTGAAATCAATCTAGCTGAATTCAGTTTGTGTTGAACCGGTAGCTTCATCGTCATTTATCAGCATCTTAACATTTGATTCAAACTTTGACTTTTGTAGATTATTTGTAGATCATCGTCTTATCTTTCCAACAAATACTGAATCGCTTCATTCCAATAACCGAGCTGAGTGATATGACGAACATACCGCAACTGCTCATATCCAACTGATTGTTGTTTTCGTGCAATCAGTTTGGTAATTCAGCGATCGGTTAGACCTTAATAATATCCGAATTTTCCCAACTGATGTGAAATACGACTTGTTCCAAATTGAGGTTTCCGATCAACCCAGTTGACGGATTGTCATTTGAATTATCCATTTTAGAGATATCATCAAAATACCGACGCTTGCCAGAAATTCAATTTATACATAATTCAGTTTCATCTTGCTTCTTGTTTTAATAACTTCACACTTAGTAAATATATTAGAAACAAAACAACAAGTTTTGTTAACATCAAAATCAAAATTATGAACATGAAATGTTCCAACAAAACTAGTATTTTCTATGATAATACATTGTAATGACAAATTGATTATTGGAAAGACTACATAATGGCAAGTCACGACACTCTTGTCGTAGACATAATGCCATAAACCAGTTGATCTCTAATAAAATAATCTTAGTCGACTATGTGAAATGAAAAAATAACTTGACGGACTCATTGACAAATGTTTGGGTAGAGATTAATATATTGCACATCAAGAGGAATGAGACTAAAAATCTACAACCAAAACGAGCATGGCGGTAACTCAACCTGGTTGTTTGGAGATCTCAAGATCTTGGTATAATGTGACAACTAAGTGATGAAAGTTGTTGCAAAAGCACTTGAAAGGAACTTTACAACAAATTTTTATTTTCATTGCTAGGATGAAAACATGTTGTCTACCACTTGTATGGAGGCTAAGTTTAAAGTTTTAATGATTCTTATTTTAGAAAAAGTAGAGTATGGTAGGATACTCGTTACAAGGGATCACCTAGCATAAAAAATAATAATTTTTCATTGATAACTCAAATAAGAGATCCGTCTCACAAATTCGACCCGTGATACCGTCTCACACAAGTTTTGTCTAAAAGTTTTAGCGCATTTACATATCGGAAAACAAGACTCGAATTGGAATAAAAAGAGAGAAAAAATAAAATATTTGTCAAATCATATTTGTATGTGAGATGCATACAATTGTATAAACTCGAAATAATAAAATTTAAGGTTAATTATATCAGTGAAGTATTTACAAACAAATGAAGTGAGATGAAATATAATAGTAATATAAATATTTTTGGATAAGATCGTTACTAGCAGTATACCGAATAATGATAAGAATCCAATATCTTTAACAATTAAAAATCAAAATAATATCAATATATTGATTTTGATATTCTATTACTAGAGACGAGAAAAGAAATAAAATATTCGGAATTAGAATTTTTTTAAAATTCTAATTTAGAATTTTGGATTTGAAACAATCAAAAAAGTAAAATTTATTTTTTTTTTTTCTTATTTCAGCTAATTTTTTTGTATAAAATTTTGTGAACAAAAAATTTTTCCAAAAAAATGGAAGCATCCCCTTCACTACTACTAACCCAATAAAAAAAAAAGTTCTGCTGCTATCTTTTTCCGTATATTTGTTGGAAATACTATTTTGAAATTTAGCAACGTTTTAAACATATACACTGCATATAAAATTTTATTTACGCACTCACCATTTTTAAAAAAGAAAAAAAAACACTGGTAAAAATAATTTGGTAGATTTTATTTTACAATAATGATATAGTGAGTATTCGAATTTATTTGACAAGATATTTTGAGTGATTTCAAAAATTAAATTCCTTAATAATTACAATAAAAGGTAAAACAATATAAAGAAATTTCAGTGAATAATCTTAGTCGTCAAACTTCTTTTTGGAAAAAAAAACACTTAATATATTCAAATACACTAGGTTAGGTTTCTTGATTTGAAATAATTGGAAATAACATATAAATAAAGATGAAATAAAAGTTAAGTTTGTTCAAGGATTCAACGAGTAATATTTTAAAAAATTTATTAGTTTTTTTTCCATCTTCGTTCGTAGATAATTTAAATAATTCTTTTTTTCCAACAAAATCATTATTATATATGATATTTGAACCAAGTTAAAAACTTGTGTGAGACGGTCTCACGGATCGAATTTTATGAGACGATTCTCTATTTGGGTCATCCATGAAAAAGTATTACTTTTTATGCTAAAAGTATTAATTTTTATTGTGAATATGTGAAGGGTTGACCATCTCACAGATTAAGATCCGTGAGACGATCTCACATAAGACCCACTCTTGAATCAAACTATTAAAAATATAAGCAAATAACTCATCCATTTACTTTGGCATGTCTTAGTTGTGAAATACACCAATAAACTGAAATCTAACTTTTCTAAACGAGAGGTTGCAAGTCCTGATTTAGCCGTCCGATTTTAGATGCGATTTAAGAGGAATTTGACTTAGTAGAATAAAAGAACAAGTAAAACAAATTCTTCAAATTAACATTTTAAAATTTATGAATCCGATATAAAAATTACAGATATAAGAGAATTTCGATCATTTTTTTATTGTTTACAACAAAACTATAGATCAAATCTTAAATTCACATCTTACTTATTTAGACAACAATAATATAAAGTAGAGTGAATTTCAAATAACGTCATTATTATCTGAACTTGAAATCTATAAAATTAACATGAAAAACCCATATAAAAATGTAGTATGTTGATTTGAAGTTTATGTTCTTACTTATTTAAACAACAAAAATATATTTGAATACATTTGAAATCCATCGATTCAAATGCAACCAAACCTAATTTATTTCAATTGCGGAAATGTAAAATTTAACTAGAACGAAGAACTAGACAAATTTATTTTGAAATAGAATCCGGTTAATATTTTTTAGATTGAATTAGATCAAGAACCAAGTTGCAATATGATCCGGCCCGTTAAATACCAATTAATCCATAATTTAGAAAAGGAAAATATTCAAATTTGAAATCTGAGCTCCAACGGTAATATTTTCTAGGGTCTTCCCAGCGCAGGCTATATATATACGATATACTTCATTCTCGCCGCTCATCAGAGAAGCCAGCTCAAAATTCACCCTGTCAATTTTCAGAATCTGCGAGAAAGCAATGGAATTTCAGAGTCTTACGAGGAGGGAGCTGCAATCTCTGTGCAAGAGGAATAGCATTCCAGCTAACATGACCAATATTGCTATGGCTGACGCTCTCAAATCTCTTGAGTTTGTAAGTTTTGTTTTGTTTTTTTGTTTTGGTCTGTAACTGCTTAAATTATCCTCCAGATGCACTTAGATTTTGTCTTTTGATCTGGTCTTTTCTGTATGTTGTGATGTAAGATCGAAGATTTCATCTGTGTTCGTTGGTTATTCTCATGTAATTATTAGTAATTGTTGTTGAAATAAGATAAAAAATCATTGCGGTTGGGCATCTGACTGTTCTAGGGAGAATATGAAAGGTCACGATTAAGAACCTGTTGATGTTTGGAAGTTCTGAACTCCTTAAAATTATAGTGAATTTTAATTTGATTGCGGAATTAGCTCGGATTTAACATATCAACGAATAAATGTATGTGTGTTAAAGAGTTGAGAGAGCCGATCTTTGTCGATCATTGTGTGGTTCCCTGTAACTTGTCATTGTCGATCCAGTTTCTTTCCTCTGTATTCTTGTATTAAATCCATTTTCTGAAAATATCCATTTACATTTTGTTGAAGGTTGAAGGGATTGAGGAGATCTCACAACCCAAGGAATCCGAATCAGCACAATCATCAATTGAATCCCCTGCAAAATTAGAGGTGACATCTCCATATGTTCCTCCAACTGGTGGTAGGACTACACGCCGGAGAACTATTGCAAAAGAAGAGCCCCAAACTTTGCAACCAATGACTAGGACACGGGGCACAGCTAGAAAAACCCAGGCCAAAAACAAGGAGGAATCAAGAGCTGATGCAACCGAAACTCCAACAGTGGTGGCCCAACCTTCGAGAAGGAGGGTTCCAGTTGCCTCAGCTTGTAGGAAAATGGAGTCCCAGTTTAAGGAATGCGCAGAAGAGGACGAAAAAAAGGGTGTTCCGTTGACTCCCGTAGCATTGGAAGTTACTGGTCGGAGAAGGGGATTGAAGAAGGAGAGTGAGGTTAGGAGAGTTTATAGCACTCGTCGATCAGCAAGGTTGGCAGAGAAGAATGTGGAGATATCGAGTGAGGTGAAGAATGAAAAGCCTGAGATTTTGAGGAGTGATTTGTTTATGAAAGAAGAAGGTGAAGGTTATAATATGGAGATGAACGTGAAAGAGGTCTCAGATGGTGTGCATGAAGTATCAGAAATTACTGGTATTTTTTTTTTCCTGGTTTTTCATGTTTTCCTTTTTTGAAGTATTGAATGAGTTCCTCAGTTTAGTGACAACTGACAATTCTGTAATGTTTAATCTTGCAGGAATCGAAGTAGAAACATCCTCGGAGAAGAATTTTAGGAGAATGGATGTTACAGAAGTTTCTTCAGGTCAAAAACAAGATATATCAGATGAGAATGATGAAAGCCATGTGGAAGATAAACTGAGCCAGAACTCTGAAACTGACTATCATAACCTGGAGATGGATCAGTGTATTGATGCAGGAGATGAACAACTAAACGTCAATTGTGAGACAGGTTCAGAGCTGGATGGGGAGATAGCCGATGAAACAGAACCTTCTAATGGTGGAAATGTCGAAATGACACCGAATGAGAGCAATGACTATGTTGAAGATGGCCATGGTATGCCAATTCCTAGTATATTACTAGCTAAAAATATATGTTTATAATTTTGCAATTGATTAGTTCAACTTGATTATATGGTCATACAAGCTATTTCATTTCATGTCTGAAGAATTTGCAGATGATGTGAAGCGAGATGAGGTAGGAAAAAAAAATGAAATGAACCCGACTAATGAAGTGGGTAATGGAGTGAAACAAGCCAGTGAAGAAGAGCCGGTGGGAAACATAATAGCTGCTGAGGAGGAGGTATCGGAGAGTGTGCTTGCCAACATAAGCTGGCAGCTTAATTGCTCAGAGAGAGGAACGGTTGATTCTACTCTTCATCTGAATGCTGAATTTCTTGAAAAGGAGTCGAACCCAATTGAAGGCACAGAATGTGGAGTTCAAAAATCATCCAGTAGAGAAGCACAGCCACTTGGAAAAGTTTTATGTGATGAAGTTGAAAATGTACAAACTGAAGCAAGTGAAAAAGCTGTAGATGACGCACCTTCTTCAGATGCAGTTGAAAATGTACCTGCCAGCATAAAGAATTCCCCAATCAAAGACTTTTGTGGTTCAGAGAGTGCTGCAACAGTTCATTCTCCTATTCTTCAGAATGCTGATTTCCTTCAAGAAATCAAGACCTCTGGCATAAAAGTTGAATCAGGCAGTTCCATTCCACCAAGATTTACAGAAATTGATTCAAGTTTTACCATTCAACTAAACTCTTTGACACCAACCAAGAAATCTGCAAGCAAGGCATCTGCTACAGTGAAAAATATTGCTGATGTTTCGGATAACAAAGAGAACATTGGGAGTTGCGGTAGTAAGGTTCTTACAAAAGAGAGCGTAAAAATAGCCAAAGACATTGCTGAGAATGTAGACAAAAACATGGATTTGAGTGATCTGAGTATGAGAAAGCTGACCAAGATGTTGAAAGAGAAACTACAGATCACAAATAAATCGAGCAAAGATGACAATGGCAATAAGGTGTGATCTCAACCCCCTTGTGTCATCATCCATTATTTTTTATTGTTATGTAGATTTTTCCTTGACTTTGTTTTTCGTCGGATGATACAGGCGATAACGAGGCCAGCTCTGCAAACGCTTCCAGAGAACAGAATGGGGAACTAAACCGAAAGGGATTTGCTTCTGCGTTGTTTTGATTTTGCGGTTTCTCTTGGACCTTTTTTTGGTTATTGCATAGGAGTTTTTTAAACCTTCTTGGTTTGCGCTCCTCTTTGAATTCAAGCTCCTATGATCATTAGTTTGTGGATTATGGCAATGTCATCTTTACCTATTTGGTAATCAAATAATGGAGTTTTGTTCTCGTATCAAAAATAGATGGGATATTAAAATCAATTCAATTCGAGTCCATTTCAAGTAAAAAAATAGATTGAATTTGAATAAGGCTCAAAGCTTGAATTATATTGATGCAACAAGTACCACCAACCTAATGTTTAGCAAAACACGGATATTGATATCTTAATGGAATTAGTGAAAATACCAATGTATGCTAATAACAACAATTGTTATTTTTGAATGTTACAAAGTTAGTTCCGTAAAGAAATCAAGACCTCTGGAATAATAGCTGAACCAGGTAGTTTCCATTCCACCAAAATTTACAGCAATTGATTCAAGTTTTACCGTTCAACTAAACTCTTTGACACCAACCAAGAAATCTGCGAGCAAGGCATCCGCTAGAGTGAAAAAGATTGCTGAAGTTTAGGATAACAAAGAGAACACAAGAAGTTGCGGTAGTAAACTGGTTCTTACAAAAGAGAGTAAAACATTGCTGAGAATATCGACAAAACCACGGTCTTGAGTCATCTGACTCTTATTATGATGTAGATTTCGAAATCCAGACTTGGTTTGAATTGGTTGAGTCGCACAGGCGATAATGAGATCAGCTCAGCAAGCGCTTCCACAGAACAAACAGACTGGGGAATGAAAGCAAAAGCTGAATTGGATTGCTTTGCATTTTGATTTCTCAAGGTCTACGATCTTTGGTTTGCGGTTTATGGCAATGTCACCATTGCCTGTTAGGTGATTCAAATAATGGAGAACTTGCTAAAATGACAAACTTATATGTTCGATAAACCAAAGATCCAAGTCACAGAGACAATTTAACGAGTTTAAAAACACCTTGTCTGAAAATAATAAATTATTTTCTTCTCATGCATAGTTGACTCTCATTAAATTCTTTCTTTCAATAGACATGTTCTATATGAAAAATAGTCGGGTGATAAATTGGAGCAGGTATGGCAAAACATGTGTTTAACAACATAGGATAAATTAATTAATTTGAATTTCCAAACGTAATATTTCAACTTTTATCATGTTTGGACTCTTAAAATTTGGAATCGCTTGATCTTCGATTACTTTTATCCCCTCAAATTTAAGAGTGTTGAAAACAATCTCCATCGCCTATCTGACAAGTTCATGTAATAAAACAATCTCAATCGCATATCTTACAAGTTCATATAATAAACATTGGTTTTAAAGAACATGGATTATGACGATGTTCAGACAGCAATATACGTGCTTCATTCAGTCAAATCGACAAAGCCTTCTACCTAAACTCCTATTAACAAGAGAGTCTTCAAGCAAACTGACGCCTTGTGTAAGTATCTTCATGCACGAAAACAGGACCTTGAGCATTATGTTGGGGCGGAGGAAACTGTGGTTGTCCCATGGCAATGCCACCTTGACTAGGCGGAGCAGACACACCCCATGGACCAGTTCTGTTTTTTCCGGAAGTTAAGGTAATGTAATAGACGATCCCAAGAAAGATGCTGGCAAGGGATAAGACGGCAGCTCCAGCAAAAACACCTGGTTTGACAACATAACAGTAGTAGTTGCCAAAGTACAAGTTCTCTTCACTGTGTTGCTCATTGAGTGCTGCGCCCGTTAGCAACAGAAGGAATGCTATTACAAACGTAAACCTGCATAACATCACGTCAGAAACAAGCTGCACTAAACAACAATTGAGTATTTTATGAGATGAGTCTCAAGGGGAAGCGAGTAGCAATTTAGGGAGGGAGGTCGGAGGCTTATAAACTTTTTTCCTATTTAACTTACATACTTTTTCTATGTAACAAATATGCAAACTATAATCCCAAAAAGTATTTTGAGTTCAGGTTTCACACAGCTAGCCTAGAAAACTAGAATTAAGCATGAAAAATATTATCTGCTGATATATGGTGATAAGCCGTGGAAGTCCATCGAACAGAAATATAGTTTGGCAACATATAGGTCATCTAAACTACTCTGTAAAAGTTTCGAGAGTTTGCACTTGACAGCAAGTCATTTCACGTGCATAGAATTAGAGGAAAAAATTCTGATCATTACCAGGAGACAACAAAGCAAACAAGTGCTAAAGTCCAATTAGAGTTTGATTGATGTGGCCCTTTTCTACAACAAATGCATCCAGTAGCAACATTGATTATAATTTGCGCGATCATGAGAGAGACAGCTGCGGTTAATCCAAGACCAAGAGCAGGACTTCTTGGATAAATGCATTCAGTGGCAGAGGAAGAACTAACATCAGAACTCTGTATAATGAACAAGGAACCAAATGATTACTTGACTAAGACTAAGGGCACAAGACAGAGGTCAACACAAATACCTGCCTCGCAAGTAATAGAAAAATTCTTGTTACCCGTGTATTGTGTTCAGAGAATTATGTGATATATAGAAGGAAATCAAACATACCCTTTATATTTAAAATTCATTTAAACTGCATCATTCGACCAGAAACTAGTATAAAGGTTCATCTTGAATCTAGTGTTCAAATCTACTTTTTAGGCAGAGTCTAACCTTATAGCCTTTTATACAAAGTTCTCACTCAAGAACAAATTACAAATGAAAAGATACTGAAAATAAAAATAGTCAAAAGCATTAAAAATTTAAAAGCAACAACAGGGGAACTTCAATTATATTGGCTGAGCGTCACACAAATTTATTGTTACTCCAATTTGCTAAATTACACCAACTCCACTCTAGTTTTCAATTTTAATTATTTGAAACATGGACTAGTTAAAATCAATTATGAGTCTATGAACCATGCTGTCCATGCATTCTATAGACTCCAGAACAGTCAAAAATATCATAGTAAATCATTAAGGATTAAGAGAAATACATTTGTCCCATTGTGCAGGCTTCACAAACCAAAACTGCTCGCACAAAAGGTTGGCAAAACAACGTAATGTTCAACGTGGTCGTGGATATGTGCACTAAGAAAGACTAACAAAATATTTAAGTATCACGACGCTCTTTGAGCACATGAGCTTCAATAACATATTACTCCATGACCCACGTACGTAAAAAGCAATCACGGTACCCACCTAGTCTAGAGAGGTGCAACAATGGATACTCCTGGCCAGCACAATTATATAATGTGCAAGAATGCCAAAGGAACCACCATGTGAAGAATTACGAAAAAGATGTTGACAGATATTTGTATTAACACCCCAATCATTGCCCAATTCAACTTACTGCTAATATGGTCAAAAGGAATTTAGATAACAAAGAAGGGCTCAAACCATAAAGACACAATCCAATTCTGTAGGACGACTTTGGCCTGATTTGGTGTCACTTAATAGGAAGATATGGTATCACTGAATAAGAAGGATTGCGTTAAACTTGGTTTGTTAAGGGATCTGATATTCATAAAATAATAGTTCTTTTTTTTTTCCCAGGAAAGAAGGCAACATTAGAGCCTAACCAAACATAATTCACAAGTAGTTCACGCCCAACCTACAAAACTTCTACTAATTATAAGTCATCCAAAAAACATTCGCCAATTAATCTGCAAAAGAGATTTAAGAATAAAAAAAAACAAATTCAAATACTCCATAGCGAAATCATATTAAAATGCTAATACAATCTGCTCCCTCCAACAAAGCAAACAAAACCAAACACCATGACCCAACATTGAAAGCAGTCATTGCTTGAACAGATCTTTTGTAAGTACCCAAAATAAAGGGTTTTCCACTGTAACTGACAACTTCCAAATAATTAAAATAAATAAGATTAAAAAAAAATCAAGCGAGATGATTGAAAAAAGAAGCAAGCAAGCTACAAACAAAACCCAAAAAAAAAAAAACACAGAAGAATCCCATCAAAAAAACTACAAAAAACAAAATCTACAGCTATAGTCAGTAAACAAATTCACATTTACCTTAATCCTCTTGACCTCCGCAGCAAAGCCCGTAGCAGCACACAGCAATCCCAAAAGCCCTACAACACAGCATATTATCAAGACTTTCTTTTCCATTTTTTTCCCTCGAATCTCTGTCTAAAAACCCTTATATCTACTCTCTGTAAAGTCGGTGTTGGAAATACTGAAGCGACCCTTTATCTTCCCTAAGGAAATTCGTAGAACAAAGTAAAAACAAAAAACAAAGACGGTAAAAATGGTCTATTTGGGATTCTTAGTTCGATTGTATGGAAACAAGCTTAAAGATTAAGCAAATGCGAAACAAGGACGATTTGTGAAATCGACGGCGGGTGAGCTTCGAGAGAGAAAGAGAGGTGTTTCATGTGCAGGCTTTTAAAATATATATATAACTTTGAACACCCTTGAATTAATTCACGGGTGACCGCCTGACCGCCTCGTGTATATATATATATATATATAAATATATATATATATATCAAGCAGCATTGTTTATACAAAAAATCAAGTAGTTCTCATCCTCATCTCTTTTCTTTATTATATATATAAAATTTATGTCCGAAAGTTTTTAGGAACATTGCTTCTTCTTTTTTCTATCAAGCAGCATTGTTTTTTGGGTAATTTACGTGAACATGCATTTATTATTTTTTTATTTTATTGTAATAATTTTATTTTCTAATGTTATTTTATGACAATAATTTTTAATCTTTTTAGATTGTAATAGTTTTCGTTGATTTTATCATCAATTTCATACGAGCAGGTCTTAAAAATTAATTTTATTAATTATTTTATTATTTGTTGTTATAATATTTAAATTATTGTCTATGTTTAGTGTTGTTATTATTATGAGAACACCAAAATATGTTATCTATTCTATTTTATTAAAGTAGAGCACATTATAAAAACTGCCAAGAAAGACACCAGATTATTTATATCCTTTTTTTCCCCTCATTATACATGTAGAATCCAAATATGAGTCGGCACCTTTCCGCCCATATCCTCTAAACTGACTCACCTCAATTCTACAAAATTTCGCTCCAACTCCTTTAAAGAAAGAACATAAGGCACAATCGCACTCACTATCGACCGAATTTTTCTTCCTGAAGACCAACAATCTAAATAAGAATCGGCTATACATGTTTGATTTTGTTTGTGATGGCTTCTCTGTGCATACTTTGTGGTTTCTTGGTTGCCCTCGGAGCAATTATTCAAATTCACTGGTTGGTTTTCTCTATTTCAAGGGTTTTCTCTATTTCAATAAAATTGTTCTACTGTTTTATTAAAGTTCAGAAGGTCAAAAAAACCGCTTCTACTGAGGACACCAAGTTTCTTGATCTTGTTACTCTTTTGCCCTTTTACTTCACTACAAACTCCACAATAATATTTTCTTCGCTCAAAATTGTTCCACAGAATATTTTATTCTCCTAATCAACACGATTCTATATGCACTTATGATCTCTTCCCTATTCCAAAACTTCTCTCATATATAAGCACATAATAAAGTTACGGCCTTTCTTCTTCCTCGATTTCTTGAGTTTGTATCATAAATCTATTAGCGTCAATATCACTGAAACCTAAAATCTAATTGAAATCTGGTGTTTCTCGCATTCATCTAGGGTATTGAAACGTGGATTTTGCGAAGATTATGTGTTGAATCCATTCAAAGTAAATTATCTCTTTGATTAGCTTATCAGTTCAAATATTAAGCTTTTAATGTGTGATTGTGTATTGGGATTGTTTTTCTTGAAATTATGGGTTTCGTGAGAAATATGGTTGCAAATTGCACTGCAGGTGTTTGTATTATGTTCTTAAGGAAATTTAGTTGTCAAGAATTCCTTGCCTTATCGATTGAATGGACAAACAATCTCTTCCTTCTCCTCTCTAACGGTATTCCTCATCCCTGATTCTTTACTTCTTCTTTATTGTGATGTACTGTTGTAACTGAGGTATATTTTTTTTCAAGCCGAAGGTTCCTTCTTACATAGAGGTATTGTATCTGTATGTTTTTCTTCTTTTGCTTTCACTTTGGTGTTTTACTTTGTGTATATTGTTTGGAATGTGTAACACACGGCATCCGTGTATCATTTGGTACACGATTTTCATGTTCCTTCCCAACGTTGTTCTCACAGCTGACATTATCATGTTGTAACAAGATAATGTATAGTATTATGATGATATAATATTTGAGACTTATTGTATTTTACATTTTATAAAAACAAAATATGTATTTTGAATAAAAAATGGTTTGTATGAGACTAACCTCTCATCTCAAATCTTATTCATGTTTCCACAATAGTTTATCCAATTAAACAAGTTACCATCTTTTACCATCAACTTTCTTCAATGTATATCGATGTAATGCTGGTATATTCATGTATTTGGTGAATCTGTTATTGCATTTCTTGAATTATTGAAACTTAAACATGTCGAGACTAATATTTAAGATTTGTCTTCTAAATATTGTCATAGATTTAAATACTATTTAGCTTTAATGTCTTCTCTTCCTACACGGGCTACTACTCATACCAATCACAATGACAATGAAATGCGTCAATTAAACACAGTGCGACGACGAGCACAAAGACAATTATTGACAGAAGATGAGCGACAAACAAATCTAGCTCGACGCCAGTCAGACTACCAAAGACGTATAAATAAAAGTGCACATTCTACATATTCTGATGAATCCAACTTTGAAATGGCAGATGTTACTACACATTTGAATGGTATGTTAAATAAAATATGTATTGCTTCCTATTTGTCATTCATTATTCTCATTTTTGGTACTTTTAATTTTATATAACTCAATCACCCATTCTTATTTATATATTATTATTTCAGAAATTTATTTAGTTATTATAATACAAGCATATAATGTTCTTATAAATTTTTCAATTCCCCTCAACGACAATTTGACTACGACTACCACAACGCATGCAATAATGGAAAATTTTTCAAATCAAGGTGGTAAATTTCTTTTGCACAGGTTAGACGATTTTAAACATTTCTTTTATATATTATATTAAACGATATGCAAGACAAAATTTGATACTACGTCCACATATAATAAATAAAATAATTATATTTTATTTATTTAACATCATCATTTAAATATTTTTCTTATCTAATAATTTGAACAACCAAATATTAATTATTTAACATTCACTTTTAATGCCAAGAATCACCGCAACTACGGTTGGACAAGTGTGTCGTATACAGATATTACCTTATCAAACAATTACATCAAATTTTGAGCAAGGGAGTACTAGCATATGTCAACTTCTAACTGATTTAAATCATCAAGGTAATCTACTAAATTCAAATACACCGTTGACGTAAAATGTGACATTTTTTCTCATGACTTTACATTATTTCATCTATGTATAATATAAGGCACGTAAAATCAACATATAACTACATGATATAGCAATATCGAAAACAACATAATTGTTAGGGCTAAAAAACACCATTTATGTCGACATCGATATCGTAATCTAGCAAAAAAAATCCATAATAGTCCACATAATGGTTGATGTCATTTGTACATGCAAACCAGCAATTTGTTTCTACTGTCAAGCTCTAATTTTTCATGATAAAACACCTAAAATGTGCTGCAAAAATGGTCGCACAAAATTAGAACCTATTTCATCTCCAATTGAATTGCAACAATTGTATAATGAAGACAATGAACAAGGTAGGTATTTCATGCAACATATAATGGCGTATAATCGCTTAAACTCAAATAATTGAATTAGAATATGTTGGATCAATAAGTATTATTTTGTTAAATAATCGTTTCACTATGTTTTCTATTTGTGACATACATGTGTATGTCTTTTTTGTTAAAAAATTCTTTTTTTATTGTTTTTGTTATTAATTTCCCCTCTCAAATTCTCCATTTATTATTTAATGACTTTGATAAGACTCCATCAACCAGGTGATTGATTTTTATTTTTTAAAAAAAAATTCAAAATTCTATGCACAAATATTTAATCATTTAAAAGTTTCAACAGTTGATTTAAAAATAAACTAGGAAGCATCCTACATAACATAAATTTTTTAAAATGGAAGATATAATTTTAACACATTGTAAATTTTTTTTAATGTCTTGTTTTCAGAGTTTTGTACAAAAATTAGGACTAGCCAACGAGGCGCATGTGTTGCGTGTGTCATGAATATATGATGCTAATATATTAAATATTCGTGATATTACAACACCTTGACACCAAAACATTTTGGGTTTATTTTATCCTACCCATGTGGGCATTGCCCCCATGATAGGATGGATGACCAAGATTTGTCTATGCAGATATAGGACCCACTTTTTTTGAAATTGTATGTGTAACAAGATCTTACACGTTGAAATGAAGTGAATGTAGTGCCCACATAGGTAGGATCTCATTACCAACATTTTGGGTCATGAATATTTTTTGGAATTTTTTCAGTATACAATACATATCGTCAAATGTTTTGAAAATAGACTATTTTTGAAATAAGGTTTACCAATAGGTTAGACTAATAAATTTTCGCTATACATTTTATTCATTCAATCTTCCAACAACTATTTCTTTTTTTAATTTGTTAGTTTGAAGATTAATTTGAACAATATTACTGGAATTAACTTCAATGAAAACAATGTCATTAGTAACATACAACGATATCCACGTCCATGTCGATATCGTAACCTAGCAAGAAATTTTGGTGAAAGGGAGATAAATTATAGGTGGCAATGTCTGACCCAAGAATTTGTATACATTGTCAAGCTCTATTTTTTCATGGTGAAACATCACAATTATGCTGTAGAAATGGAAGTACCAATTTGGATCATATGCCTTCTCTTATTGAATTACAAGAGTTGTATGCTGCGAATAATGAGGAAATCAGGCATTTTCGGCAGTTCGTAAGGGCATACAATCATGTTTTCTCTTTTACATCGATGTGAGTCAACTTAGATGAGTGCGTTCAACCGTTTTGAAGCGCTTGAAATTTTTTCTCAAACTTGTTAGAAATATGAACCACTGTAAAGTGCGGAAAAACGGTTCAAGATTTCTATTGATAGCTAAAAGCTTGTTGGCAAACTTATCAACAAATATAATGAAAAGAAAGTGCTTGCATAAATTAAAGACACAAGGTTTTTATGGATGTTTGGAGATGAAAACTCTTACGTCACCCCTTCTTCCTCTTTAGGAAGGATTTCACTAAAAGACTTTGGTTTTACAAAAACTCTTTGCAACAGCTCACTCCAATCAGGACTTATCACATTGCATGTCTTGGAACTCTTAGTGATCACTTTACAATTCTAGATATTAAGAACACTTGGTTCACCAAACACCACTACTTAAAAAAATAACCAAAAGGTTACTGATATAAGTAAACAAATTGATTTTTGGTAGCACGGAGATGATCCTTGAATGATTAGATGTCTTTATGTTCAGTGTGTGCTTATGAGCGATAGAGTGTGTAGAATTTTAAGTGCGCTCTAAATATTTGAAGTAGCAAGCTTGTGATGATTTCACTGTTGTGAGTTTGATAATCTATGTGATCTTGCACAATTCCTTCTCTGTTAATATAGGCGATCATTCTAACGGTCGAAAGGAATTGATTAACGTTAACTTGTAACAGAGGGAAGCTATGTCACTATCAGTTGCAACTGCATTTAATGTTCTTCAGATATCCAAATATGAGTCGGCACCTTTCCGCCCATATCCTCTAAACTGACTCACCTCAATTCTACAAAATTTCGCTCCAACTCCTTTAAAGAAAGAACATAAGGCACAATCGCACTCACTATCGACCGAATTTTTCTTCCTGAAGACCAACAATCCAGATAAGAATCGGCTATACATGTTTGATTTTGTTTGTGATGGCTTCTCTGTGCATACTTTGTGGTTTCTTGATTGCCCTCGGAGCAATTATTCAAATTCACTGGTTGGTTTTCTCTATTTCAAGGGTTTTCTCTATTTCAATAAAATTGTTCTACTGTTTTATTAAAGTTCAGAAGGTCAAAAAAACCGCTTCTACTGAGGACACCAAGTTTCTTGATCTTGTTACTCTTTTGCCCTTTTACTTCACTACAAACTCCACAATAATATTTTCTTCGCTCAAAATTGTTCCACAGAATATTTCATTCTCCTAATCAACACGATTCTATATGCACTTATGATCTCTTCCCTATTCCAAAACTTCTCTCATATATAAGCACATAATAAAGTTACGGCCTTTCTTCTTCCTCGATTTCTTGAGTTTGTATCATAAATCTATTAGCGTCAATATCACTGAAACCTAAAATCTAATTGAAATCTGGTGTTTCTCGCATTCATCTAGGGTATTGAAACGTGGATTTTGCGAAGATTATGTGTTGAATCCATTCAAAGTAAATTATCTCTTTGATTAGCTTATCATTTCAAATATTAAGCTTTTAATGTGTGATTGTGTATTGGGATTGTTTTTCTTGACATTATGGGTTTCGTGAGAAATATAGTTGCAAATTGCACTGCAGGTGTTTGTATTATGTTCTTAAGGAAATTTAGTTGTCAAGAATTCCTTGCCTTATCGATTGAATGGACAAACAATCTCTTCCTTCTCCTCTGTAACGGTATTCCTCATCCCTGATTCTTTACTTCTTCTTTATTGTGATGTACTGCTGTAACTGAGGTATATTTTTTTTCAAGCCGAAGGTTCCTTCTTACATAGAGGTATTGTATCTGTATGTTTTTCTTCTTTTGCTTTCACTTTGGTAATTTACTTTGTGTATATTGTTTGGAATGTGTAGCACACGGCATCCGTGTATCATTTGGTACACGATTTTCATGTTCCTTCCCAACGTTGTTCTCACAGCTGACATTATCATGTTGTAACAAGATAATGTATAGTATTATGATGATATAATATTTGAGACTTATTGTATTTTACATTTTATAAAAACAAAATATGTATTTTGAATAAAAAAAATGATTTGTACGAGACTAACCTTTCATCTCAAATCTTATTCATGTTTCCACAATAGTTTATCCAATTAAACAAGTTACCATCTTTTACCATCAACTTTTTTCAATGTATATCGATGTAATGCTGGTATATTCATGTATTTGGTGAATCTGTTATTGCATTTCTCGAATTATTGAAACTTAAACATGTCGAGACTAATATTTAAGATTTGTCTTCTAAATATTGTCATAGATTTAAATATTATTTAGCTTTAATGTCTTCTCTTCCTACACGGGCTACTATTCATACAAATCACAATGACAATGAAAGATGTCAATTAAACACAGTGCGACGACGAGCACAAAGACAATTATTGACAGAAGATGAGCGACAAACAAATCTAGCTCGACGCCGGTCAGACTACCAAAGACGTATAAATAAAAGTGCACATTCTACATATTCTGATGAATCCAACTTTGAAATGGCAGATGTTACTACACATTTGAATGGTATGTTAAATAAAATATGTATTGCTTCCTATTTGTCATTCATTACTTTCATTTTTGGTACTTTTAATTTTATATAACTCAATCACCCATTCTTATTTATATATTATTATTTCAGAAATTTATTTATTTATTATAATACAAGCATATAATGTTCTTATACAATTTTCAATTCCCCTCAACGACAATTTGACTACGACTACCACAACGCATGCAATAATGGAAAATTTTTCAAATCAAGGTGGTAAATTTCTTTTGCACATGTTAGACGATTTTAAACATTTCTTTTATATATTATATTAAACGATATGCTTTGATACTACGTCCACATATAATAAATAAAATAATTATATTTTATTTATTTAACATCATTATTTAAATATTTTTCTTATCTAATAATTTGAACAACCAAATATTAATTATTTAACATTCACTTTTAATGCCAAGAATCACCGCAACTACGTTTAGACAAGTGTGTCGTATACAGATATTACCTTATCAAACAATTACATCAAATTTTGAGCAGGGAGTACTAGCATATGTCAACTTCTAACTGATTTAAATCATCAAGGTAATCTACTAAATTCAAATACACCGTTGACGTAAAATGTGACATTTTTTCTCATGACTTTACATTATTTCATATATGTAAAATATAAGGCACGTAAAATCCACATATAACTACATGATATAGCAATATCGAAAACAACATAATTTTTAGGGCTAAAAAACACCATTTACGTCGACATCGATATCGTAATCTAGCAAAAAAAATCCATAATAGTCCACATAATGGTTGATGTCATTTGTACATGCAAAACAGCAATTTGTTTATACTGTCAATTGCTCTAGTTTTTCATGATAAAACACCTAAACTGTGATGCAAAAATGGTCGCACAAAATTAGAACCTATTTCATCTCCAATTGAATTGCAACAATTGTATAATGAAGACAATGAACAAGGTAGGTATTTCATGCAACATATAATGGCGTATAATCGCTTAAACTCAAATAATTGAGTTAGAATATGTTGGATCAATAAGTATTATTTTGTTAAATAATCGTTTCACTATATTTTCTATTTGTGACATACATGTGCATGTCTTTTTTGTTAAAAATTCTTTTTTTTTTATTGTTTTTGCTATCAATTTCCCCTCTCAAATTATCCATTTATTATTTAATGATTTTGATAAGACTCCATCAACCAGGTGATTCATTTTTATTTTTTTAAAAAAAAATTCAAAATTCTATGCACAAATATTTAATCATTTAAAAGTTTCAACAGTTGATTTAAAAATAAACTAGGAAGCATCCTACATAACATAAATTTTTTAAAATGGAAGATATAATTTTAACACATTGTAAATTTTTTTTAATGTCTTGTTTTCAGAGTTTTGTACAAAAATTAGGACTAGCCAACGAGGCGCATGTGTTGCGTGTGTCATGAATATATGATGCTAATATATTAAACATTCGTGATATTACAACACCTTGACACCAAAACATTTTGGGTTTATTTTATCCTACCCATGTGGGCATTGCCCCCATGATAGGATGGATGATCAAGATTTGTCTATGCAGATATAGGACCCATTTTTTTTTGAAATTCTATGTGTGGCAAGATCTTACACGTTGAAATGAAGTGAATGTAGTGCCCACGTAGGTAGGATCTCATTACCAACATTTTGGGTCATGAATATTTTTTGGAATTTTTTCAATATACAGTACATATCGTCAAATGTTTTGAAAATAGACTATTTTTGAAATAAGGTTTACCAATAGGTTAGACTAATAAATTTTCGCTATACATTTTATTCATTCAATCTTCCAACAACTATTTCTTTTTTAATTTGTTAGTTTGAAGATTAATTTGAACAATATTGCTGGAATTAACTTCAATAAAAACAATATCATTAGTAACATACAACGATATCCACGTCCATGTCGATATCATAACCTAGCAAGAAATTTTGGTGAAAGGGAGATAAATTATAGGTGGCAATTGTCTGACCCAAGAATTTGTATACATTGTCAAGTTCTATTTTTTCATGGTGAAACATCACAATTATGCTGTAGAAATGGAAGTACCAATTTGGATCATATGCCTTCTCCTATTGAATTACAAGAGTTGTATGTTGCGAATAATGAGGAAATCAGGCATTTTCGACAGTTCATAAGGGCATACAATCATGTTTTCTCTTTTACATCGATGTGAGTCAACTTAGATGAGTGCGTTCAACCGTTTTGAAGCGGTTGAAATTTTTTCTCAAACTTGTTAGAAATATGAACCACTGTAAAGTGCGGAAAAACGGTTCAAGATTTCTATTGATAGCTAAAAGCTTGTTGGCAAACTTATCAACAAATATAATGAAAAGAAAGTGCTTGCAGAAATTAAAGACACAAGGTTTTTATGGATGTTTAGAGATGAAAACTCCTACGTCACCCCTTCTTCCTCTTTAGGAAGGATTTCACTAAAAGACTTTGGTTTTACAAAAATTCTTTACAACAGCTCACTCCAATCAGGACTTATCACATTGCATGTCTTGGAACTCTTAGTGATCACTTTACAATTCTAGATATTAAGAACACTTGGTTCACCAAACACCACTACTTAAACAAATAACCAAAAGGTTACTGATATAAGTAAACAAATTGATTTTTGGTAGCACAGAGATGATCCTTGAATGATCAGATGTCTTTATGTTCAGTGTGTGCTTATGAGCGATAGTGTGTAGAATTTTAAGTGCGCTCTAAATATTTGAAGTAGCAAGCTTGTGATGATTTCACTGTTGTGAGTTTGATAATCTATGTGATCTTGCACAATTCCTTCTCTGTTAATATAGGCGATCATTCTAACGGTCGAAAGGAATTGATTAACGTTAACTTGTAACAGAGGGAAGCTATGTCACTATCAGTTGCAACTGCATTTAATGTTCTTCAGATATGCATTAAATGTTCTCTTTGCTGATATTTCCTTGAGTCTCGTTCTCTGATGAGTTTCTACAGAGTAGTCGTTTATGGCAACTGCTTTTATCCTCAGACCTTTGTAAGGTAAATGATATTTCCTTATTGGAATAGTGATATAAATGCAGATCTTTCTCGGGACTGATGTAGGGACAAGTTAACTTTGAAGCAGTGCAAACTATTGAATGTCTTGAACTGGTCAGAGAACGTCTTTCATTAATTGGGTAATAAATAACCTTCTTTAATGATGTCTTGGAATCATCCAGTTGAGAAGTTCATCTTCTTTTTACTTTATGTGGTTGAATTATCAGCTGTCTAGAATTCAAGCGGTCAGACTTCTTTCGAATATCCTTTGTTTAAGAGGTTGAACTCTTTTTGTTGTAGCCGGTAGTGAAGCAGTCTGGTTGCTAGGCTGGGCGGTTGAACTGATACATGTTACATATAAGATATGCAGCTGTTTCCTGAAATAGTGAAGTGTTATCTTGATTTTGTCGATCGCCATTACTTTTGGATAATAATAATTTCTTAACACCTTAGCCAGTACACATGGAATTTACACATTTCGTGCCCATGGATCAATATATCATTCGATTGGAAGTCTTCTACCAAATGATATTTTAGGCCAAGGTACACGCAGATGTGGATTGTAGACACAGATCATGATATAGACAATAGAATTCATGAAAATCCAGAACTAAGGCGAGAATTGCTGCTTAAGATACAAAACATTCTTGATCAACACAATCCATTTGTGCACATGTTGTGACAAATTGGCAAATGTCAAGACATACCTAGCTGTAGGCTCATCATCAGGCAACAAAAACATAATGAACATCAATATAGTTTACCAACAACATCTCAAGTTGCAGCTGTAATTGTTGACAACGAATTTCAAGAAACTTTGAGCAGTCGAGATATTACTATACAAGGAATCGGTGGAAATCTTATCAGCATTCAAGATGTAGTTGGCTATTATGATCCTTTGCCATATCCACTCCTTCTGTCATATGGTACATATGGTTGGGACATAAATAGCCAAAATATCAATGGTACCCGATTAACATGCTTAAATTACTATGCGTATATGCTACATGTTAGTGAAAAAACCATTGTACTTTATGATTTATATTTTTTAATTAAAAAAAATTTAAAACTTAAATTTACACCTATCCTCATATAATTTAAATTATCTTCTTATTCAGATATGAGAAAATTCACCATCTTTGCTACTTAGAGGAGGCCGTCTACTTCAACAATATGTGTAGTTGACAATTACATAAAGATTGAAACACAAAGACTACGATGGATACGTTCAAATCAACGTGATATACGTTTTGAACTTTACCAAGGATTACAAGATTGTTTACATGGAGGTCATGAAAATAATGTAGGTATGATTACTTTTATTAGAATATTATTTTTCACACATATATTACAACTGACATATTATACATATCTACCAAATGCATTATAGGAAATGTTGGTACGGGAATCGTTTTGCCATCATATTTCGGTGGAAGCCCATGTGATATGTACCAATTATATCAAGATGTCATGACTTTGGTACAAACATATGGAAAACAAGATATAATGCTTACAATGACATGCAATCAGAATTTGAATCAGATAAAATATCAACTACTTCCTAGGCAATCATCTCAAGACCATCCAGATTTGATTACAAGGATATTTAGATCAAAATTGGAAGATTAGAAAGACATTGTGGATAAGGGGTTTTGGGTAATGTCTGCTCTTATTCGTACGTCATTGAGTATCAAAAAAGAGGGCTTCCTCATATTCATATGTTGTTCATATTTGATCTCGATCACTTTGACTCAATTGTGCGTGCTAAAATATCTTCATAAACAGAAGAACCCAATCTACACAAAGCAGTTGTCCATCATAAGATACATGAGCCCTATGGATCGACCAATCCAAATTTTCCATGCATGGTAAATGGAAAATGTAAGAAAAACTTTCCAAAGCCATTTGTGGAATACAAATCTCGAGGAAATGAATCATACCCTTTATATCGAAGACGTGAAGATGGCCAAGTATGAATTACCAACAATGACGACGTCTTCATTGATAATGGTTGGGTTGTCCCATACCATCCATGGCTTTTATTAAAATATTATTGTCATATTAATGTTGAAGTATGTGGAGGGATTAAATGTGTCAAGTACATATACAAGTACATCCATAAAGGTCTTGATCAGGTCGCACTAGAGTTATGAAATGGGAAAAATTATGATGAAATCCAACAGTACGTGGATGGAAGGTAGATTTGTGTGCCTGAAGCATTGTGACGAATTTTCTCATTTGAGTTCAGTAGGATGTATCCTTCAATCATTAGGTTACAACTATATACACCAAACCAACATTTGGTTTATTTTGACCCCCAACAACACGTAAGTGATCTACTAACAGATGATGACAACTCGAAGACTATACTTACACAATTTTTCAAAATAAATTGTGATTCTGAATTGACTGGAAAGTATTTATATCGAGAATTTCCACAATATTACACATGGATAAAATCTGGAAAAAAATGGATTCGTCAAAGAGGCAACAATAAAGTGGTTGGGAGAGTATATTTTGTGTCACCATATGAAGGTGAGAGGTTTTATCTCCGTATCCTTTTAAACCATGTCATGGGCTCAATATCTTTTGAAGATCTGATGACTGTGAATGGGGTAGCATATTCAACATTTAAGGAGTTTGCTCAAATGAGAGGACTTCTTCAACATGATGATTATGTAAAAAATATGTATCCAAGAAGCACAATCTGTTGAAATGTCATCTTCATTTAGAAGGTTATTTGTATCCGTACTAGTGTTCTGTCTACCAACAACAGTTCGAGAACTCTGGGATGAGTTACATCCTTGCATGTGTGAAGATTATGGTAGAGAAATTTCATCGAGTAACATAATCATCAATAAGTTATTGCTTGAGATACAAAGGTTGTTGCATCAGTACAAAAAGAAACTTGATGATTCTGATTTGCTATCAATAAGTGCTGAGTTTTTAGAAGACACCACGTTAACAAGAATAATTGAGGATGAGATTTCTTATCAGATTTCTGATGATGATTTGAAATCTATTGAACGTTTGAATGCTCGGTAGAGGATTGTGTTTGACAACATCATAGAAAGTCATATTATCCATAACCAATCAAAACTTTTCTTCATTGATGGTCTAGAAGGTACTGGTAAGACCTTTTTATACCGCTCAATGTTGGCACATTTGAGAAAAATAGGTAAAATTATAATTGTGGTAGCAAAATCTGGTATAGTTGCGACATTGTTGCAAGGAAAGAACTGCACATTCACGTTTTCAAATTCCACTTAGACCAACCGCATCAACAATGTCCCAAATAAAAAAACAGACATAACTTGTAGATCTAATAAGGCGTGCATCAGCTATAGTATGGGACGAGGCTCCAATGGAAAATCCCTATGCTTTTGAATCCGTCAGTAAGAGTTTCCAAGATATTATGGAAAATCAAATAGCGTTTGGAGGGAAGACAATGGTTTTGGTGGCGATTTTTGACAAGTGTTACCGGTTGTTAAACGAGAGTCAAAGGCAGAACAAATTGCTGCAAGTATTTCAATGTCAGCATTCTGCTCAAGATATTGAGTTCTCGCAATTTCTCTTGCGCATAGGTGATGGATTGCAACATACTGTGAATCGTGATTTCTTAAAATTACCAGATTCAGTTATCATACCGTGGGAAGGAGAACAATCAATTCATATGTTGATTGATTCTATTTTTCCTAATATGATAAATCATGTTAATGATGAAAAATATATAGTTGATAGAGCCATCATCACACCAAAAAATGTTGATGTCGACAATATTAATCAAATGTTCATTCTCAAGTTTCCTGGAGAGAAAAAAGAGTATACCTCTTGGGATAGTGTAGAAGACGACAATCACAATATTTTTCAAGAATAATTTTTGAATTCCCTTGGTCCAAGTGGTTGCCACCACATAAAATCATATTGAAAGTAGGAAGACCTATCATGCTCTTGAGAAATGTTGCGCCCGAATTTGATCTATGCAATGGAGCAAGATTAATATGCCGCAGTCTTGGTAGAAATTTTATAGATGCTGAGATCATAACAGATCCTCACAATGGTACCAGATTCTTTCTACATAAAATGCCCTTGAAAAATGAAGATAATTCTGGATTACCATTTGAGTTGACACGTCGACAGTTTCTCATAAGGCTTAGTTTTGCTCTGAAAATAAACGAAGCACAAGGTCAAACAATCCCAAATATTGGCATATTTTTGTGTAACCATGTGTTCAGCCATGGTCAGCTATATGTGGCACTTTCAAGAGGAGTCTCACAAAATTCTACAAAAATTTTGGTAAAAAATGAGAATTTAGAGCGTCAATCTGGTATATTCAAAAGAAACGTGGTTTTCAAAGATGTATTGCTACCTAATAGAGAATAATTAAGTGTGAGTAAGTCAACTCTCTTTATTCTAATTTTTTTAAAAAAAAAAACATTATGTACAAATAGTTCAAAGACGCATTGCTACCTAATAGAGAATAATTAAGTGTGAGTAAGTCAACTTTCTTTATTCTAATTTTTTTTAAAAAAAACAATAAGTACACAAAGTTACAATAATCAGTAAGTACATGCTACATGTTTCAACGTTAGAATTTGGGGATGCTATTAAGTTCCATTATCTCTGTTCAACCACATTTAGCTATATGTGGCACCATGTATTATGTCCATGTTTTTATAGCTGCTCATGATTATCTATTTCTCATCCTCTATCTTATCACACCCCCCGAATAACCATTTTTGGCATTGATACTATACTTTCTATATTTATTGAATCAAATTTAAGTACTTTGTTAGTGCCTAATGGATAAACATATTATTTATGATTTTTTGATTGTTGGCTTAAGTTGAATTTTTTTTGTTGATTATGAATTTCCTTTGTGCTTTTTCCTCAAAAGATGAAGGATACTGGTTGCAAACAAAGTATTTGTATAAATGGCATACTCAATTCAATGGATCAGATCTACTCGCCCCCATCTTCATCTGGTTTGTTTTTAACAATGAATTAGTTTATAGTATATGATTTATTATGTTACTTTATTTTAGTGGTCATATCAAATTCGTCTGTTCGTTTTGATCTTGCATATGAGATAATATATTTTTTACCAGCTTCAAGATCTTATGATCTAATATCTCATATATTCTCAACAGGTTCACTAAATCATTATATTAAGACTTTTTAGTCATTGTTTTATTATAATATTTATAGACAAACTTTGGTTGGTAGATTTTAACTCAATTGTTACTAGATCTAGCAGAGTTAAGAATGTCAAAATTTGAACTTTTATATGACACATTTGCATTTTACTTATCTGACATATTTGAATATTTGTTGCATATGTATTTAAAGAATCATGCATGAAAAAGGTGTATGATGGAGGTAGGAATCCAACAAATAATGTCCATAAATAGCCAAAGCCACGGGTTTTAAAATTCTTTGTATTATAATAATAAACTCTACCTTAGCATGAATTTACAAATTTATTATTTACATTGTTCTATCTATTTAATTTGTTTATTTTTTCTATTTCAACTTAAGCAAAACATATTATGTGTATTTCGACCATGATTTAATTGTAGTGAAGTTAATTTTATAATTGTTTGTCTTAACATTACATTCTGCCACAATTGCTACAATTTGTATTCTTCCTCTTTGTCAAGTCATCTACTTACAATATTTCGGTTTTTGTGAGTTTGCCAATTTCTATTTTATTTTCCGCGTATTTAGCAAAATCCTTGCAGTAGTTTACATTTTGTTCTGTCGTATCAATTTTTTATAGCACACTTTAATAGATTGTTCAATTTATTTTGTATGTTTAGGTTGAATTATAGTATTATTCGATAAAATGAATATTTTCTTATTACGCTCGACCATAGAGAATTTAGCTTATACATAAAATGCTTAAAGATACAACTTGAGTATTTTTTTTTTTTGGCAATTTATTAGGTGAATGTAGAAGACAAATTTTAGGTTTTTATATTCAATAAATTTCAGTTCGATGATATTCTCATTATTTTTAGACAATTTTTTGACTATTTGTTTACTTATTTTACATTGAAGTTTATTATTTTTCCACATGAAATGATATTACTGCTTCAAAAGAATATTATTTTTTATGATCAACACCTATATCATGTGAGGTAGCAAAATGAGTTTGGCATATTTATTTAAGCTTTGGAATCCCTTGCTTTTCATGGATCAACTACAAAATTTCTTTGTAACGTACCGTATTTTCATACTTAAAAATTTGCGGAAAAATTAAAAATTTTCTTAAATAAAATCATTCATACGGTCGTCACTCAACATTCATAAAAATAAATCTCACCATCATCCGTCACCAATAAAATTTTGCTAAAATAAACTGTCTCAAAACGTCTCACGTTCAAATCAAAACATCAGAGTATTTTAAAAATTTGCATAAACATAAACTTTGCGGTCCTCGGGTTAGCCTCCCGCTCAGTCCAAGCCTGCCCCTTGGTCGCCACCTCCTGTCTCCTCATCAACATACTCACCTGCATCGATCAAGTCTAGTGAGTCTAAAGACTCAACACGTATAAACTGGAATAACGAGTACTACATAATAAGGTCGCATGCAATTTTAAAATAGGACATACATAATTTGAAACTTGAACTTGCGCATTAAAAACTTGAACATACGTACATACATACTTCGACGTGCCATAACTTAAACTTTCATAAACATACTGCATACGTAAACATACATAACTTCATCATTTTGCGTAGAGGATGTTTCAAAGCAAGTGACCCATAACGTAAAAGAGCCTGATCAGACTATACCACAGTACTGGGCTGACAGGGACGTATCCGCTGCCGCATACATAAGATCCCTGTTCATAATTTAACAGGCCAGTTGATCCACGTTCATAATTTAACGCTTCACAACCACGATCTAACCCGTTCATAATTTAACGGGCGGATTGGTCCCCGTTCATAGTTTAACGCTTTCCAATCCTAACATAATTTGGTCACAAGACATTTAGCATACCTCAAAAACTAAAAAAAATTTTTTCTTGCACGTCAACATACTTACTTGGCGTTGAGGGATTCGTTGGACTTCGACTGGGGCCGTTGCTGCAACTTACTAACGTGAATTTCATACTTAACTTGCATTGCTTAGACATAGAAAACACATGCTTACTCTCAAGCTCAATCATACCTTAGGACCTTCTACGATTTGCCACGACACGCCCTTAATAATCCTTGCACTAACCCATAACATCAAACTTAAAATGAACTTACAAATATTTCCCAAAACAAGGGTACACGGACCCCGTGTTTGGGTCCGGGAGAGGGTCCGTGTACATACTGCCTAGAGTGTGTCGGGAAACGGAAGGGGCACGGACCCCGTGCTCGGGTCCGGATGGGGGTCCGTGTAGACTCTGGAAGAAGACATTGAAAGGAAGCAAAGGCACGGACCCCGTGTCAGGGTCCGGGTGAGGGTCCGTGTACATACTGTGATAGGAGTACTCGGGAAGGGACGGGGCACGGACCCCGTGTAAGGATCCGGAACCAGGTCCGTGCACCTACTGTATAGACGCACCAAGGGGAAAGCAAAGACACGGACCCCGTGTCAGGGTCCGTCCCTGGGTCCGTATAGCTACTGAACGCTGAAACCTGCGTGAAAATCTGTCAACTAAAATTCTTCTCCCTAATCAACTTCAATGGCTACAAAACTACTCCTCAAGAC
Source organism: Primulina eburnea (assembly GCF_022965805.1). Taxonomy (NCBI): domain Eukaryota; kingdom Viridiplantae; phylum Streptophyta; class Magnoliopsida; order Lamiales; family Gesneriaceae; genus Primulina; species Primulina eburnea. The sequence goes on from NC_133116.1 coordinate 13,316,482, forward strand.
ATTCATAGAACACCATAACAATATGCCAAACCTGAGTGAATATTAAAATCAACCCCAAGCGTAACAATTCACAACCAACGACACAAAACGGATTTGATATCAATTTCTCCTCCTACGACGCTTAATTCAACGTGGTGCCTAACGACATGGAACAAAGCCTCAAAAATACTCCAAACATCTTTACCAATATACTTATTCGTAGCAACAAACACCCGTCGATCCCCAACGAAGCCTGCAACAATAAACTTCAAGAAACGTATCAATAACATAATTTTCTGAAAATTCCAGTTTGCGCAGTCGCACGGAAAATATCATAACTCACTCATTTTTCGTCCAAAAATTTCGAATCATATATCAAATCGAAGGTATCGAAAATTTCTACGTTTTTGCCGTTGAAAGTTTTCCCAAAATATGAACAGAAAAATCGCAGTTTTGACATGAACAGTAAAAACGAGTTTCAGATCTAAAAATTTTCCTTCGAAATCGATCCGATTCATGATCCGCTCAAACTACTATCATCATACATAACTTTTACGCATAAAAACAATGCAATACAATATATGACTTGATCGACACAGCAAGAACAGATTATACGTGCCTTTTGATATTTAAAAAATACCGTGACGACGATACCGAAGCGGAGAAGGATGCGAGGTTGATCCGGGACGAACGTGACACTAATTTCTTGCAATGAAATAAAGAAAAGTTGCGGGAGAATTCGAAGGGGAGGGGCGGCTGCTACCATCTTGAAGAACCCTAGTTTTCTTTTTAAAATGGTGATAGGAAATTGTGTGGTGTGTGTTGTGTTATACGTGAGTGTGTGTGTGTAGGTGTGTGTGCGTGAGTCAACAAGTTAGGGAGGTAATTAGTGGGTTATTTTAGGGAAATAAATTGCTTAAATATAACTTAACCACTAATTAAAAGTAAATCAAACACTTACTCAATAATTCTTTGGAATTAAAATACACACTAATTTGAATCAAACTCTCTAATCAAAATAACACACACAAAAAAACTAATTTTAAAAATTCTAAACTCTTAAAATTACTAAATAAATGGTTTAGGCTTAACAATGCTAAAACTCAATAAATCATTTAAAATGCACATCCTCGACTTAAAATAAAATACCACATTTAAATTGCCAAAAACATCGTCACCGGTCTTTCCTCGATCCCGCCTCGAATAATCGCCTGAAACATGAAATTCGAAAAGTATTTTAACATGCATCAATTAAACATAAATATTTAAATAATGAAAATTCTTAAATCGTGAATTAAAACCCAAATCAATGAATTAAGCATGCATTAAAACATTTAATAAAATACATAAGGAATTTAATAACTTGCACGCACGTGGCTCATGTGGATCTCAAATTTCGGGACGTCACAATCTATCCCCCTTAATTTGAATTTCGTCCCCGAAATTCGCTTATCCTCGATAATCCAAAAGTTAGATTCTTAATTCTAGCATCCCAACGATCCACGCTACCGCTGCGCTACTCTGAATAAAATTAAGTCTTATGTTGTTCTTACGTCTCTTCAATCCTAATCAAATTGCCTACCAGAAACCTCGTTTGCTAATCGCAACTTAAAACGACTTATGGTAACTTAGCTTACTTTACTACGACCTCGAATTCGGACTTTTCTCGTTGTTCTCAATATTAGAAATGAAGGTTCAAACTTATCGTATCTTACCTTCTCTATACTATACCTGTAATGTCAATGACCTATTACATTAGCAGTTATGCAGTCCAACCTAAGAGGTCTTAGCACCAACGGTTACTGATCAACTTCCATCCTCAGCAATACACTTACAAGTTAAATCTTATCTTAATCCCCATAATAATATTGGCCTACAATCCTTGAATCGAATATTTACCTTATGATACAAACTTACATAACTTAGCTATTTACAAGTACGACCCAAATATAAAATTGTTGCCAACCTTTCATTTCGAGTAACATAAATCCGTAAAACCCCAAAATATATAATATCGATCCTCTCCTTAAATAAAAACTTTCTAGCATCAATCACATGCTTAAACTATTCTCTTCACGATTACAATATAGTTAAAGCCTAAGACACTTGAACTTTCCTCATTGGAACGAATGTCCCACTTAGACGTATCCCCAATACTCAATTAATTCTAGCGTAAAAACTTAATAAGTTTCCTTTGTTAATGATGGACTAACTCTAATAAATCAACTCCTCTTAACAAATAGAATTCTAGAATCCCCATATCAAGCTTTTAGATTTCTTACTCAATAAAAATCTTAATATTCACTTATTGATAACTTATGTTGAACACCACTAATTTCCTTTGTTTTTATTTCACCCGAAAATTCCGTATGAGCAAATATCCCATAAATTTGAAATTCAACCTTACGCAGTCCAAATAGTTTTGGATAACATAATTCCAACACACATAATCACTTCTCAAGTTTCTTAATAACCTACGAAAATTCCCAAGACAAGATGTCTACCTCAATTCTTACATGCGTCGTCTATTAAAAAAACTAATCATCAACCATACCCAACCTTCTAGAAAAATCAAATTCCAACAAAGGTACAAGCTTAACTGTTACAATCATGACTAAAACTTATGACACATCGACTTAAGTTCCCAAAAAAAAATTTTCGCTAACTCAATGTCTACTCTTATAACTTAGCTAAACGATCAACTTTACCTCAAATCGTTATCACCCTGAATTTTAAATTTGCCGCAACATTAATTCACTAGCGCTTAATTTTTCGAGCCAAATGTCGATTCATCTTACAATCCCCTTGATTACCATTTCTTATAATATTATAACCCAGATACTTCAAGGTTCTAATGATCCCTTCGAGCTTAAATCATCGAAAATTCTTATCATTTAAATCATTCAGTTCTCACTTACTGCTAAACTAGTTCCCCAAATTCTTTAAAATTGTAGCATTAATTCATTATTTCCTCAAAATTATCCAGTTTGTCCCAAATTTCGGAAATTCCACATTTACCCATAAGTTGTTGGCGTTCCTAATTCCATCTTATAGATTTCTCGTAACACAAAGTTCAATAATTTTAGGCTTATTAAACCCAAAATCAATTCCATAACCTCGAAAAGCTACTGATCTTACTCAGGTGTTCCTTAAAAGTTCGAACTAAATCCTCAAAAGTTTCAAAATTTGCAATTTGGTCCTTAAAGTTCCCACAATTTATATTTTTGGCCCTACAACTCTTTGAAATTTGCATCTTCGTACCCATAAATTTTTTCGACTTAACCTCATTAACCTTAAAATTCTTTGCACTCAAAATTGAATCCCCAAAATTTGGTAAATTTGAAAATAATCCCTTAGAGTATTGCTTTACACTTAGGTCCTTAAAATTCTCAATTCATGAAATTCAATCCTTAAATATATCTAGATAGAACATACACTTTAAATAAATTCTTCGTCTTATACTTCCAAAGATCGTCGTAGCCTTCGAATCATTAATTCTTACATGAAATCTTCAAGAAATTAATTAAGCTAGCAACCACGAACCATTTGTAATTTCTTAGAAAATCTACAAGTCTCAAAAGCATTCGTAATTGTCAAATTTAACTTATGACTCACTAGTCTAACATCAGTACTACTATCCAAAAATTAATATAGAAAAATCATTTACAACTTTTTCTAACGCCCAAAAGCAAAATTCTTACTCATGTCCAATTCCACCACACCAGCGTGCAAGAAAATTAAATAGTTTTTCATTTCATGTCGTAACATGCATAAAAAAATTTAAAGATCCATTCTCAACTTATAATGACATGCAAACCCGTACTCCAAAACGTATGTCATATAAACATACAGGTGATAGAATTAAAACATGCACATGCCGAAATCATGACTTCATGCTTACTACTTAAAAGACTTTAAAACTGTAAAACTTACAGACTTGAGGTGTGACTTCGAGAGCTTCTTGCGACTGGCAGTAGGCATAACCCTTTACAAGAACACCGCTCTGATACCAACTGTAACGTACCGTATTTTCATACTTAAAAATTTGCGGAAAAATTAAAAATTTTCTTAAATAAAATCATTCATACGGTCGTCACTCAACATTCATAAAAATAAATCTCACCATCATCCGTCACCAATAAAATTTTGCTAAAATAAACTGTCTCAAAACGTCTCACGTTCAAATCAAAACATCAGAGTATTTTAAAAATTTGCATAAACATAAACTTTGCGGTCCTCGGGTTAGCCTCCCGCTCAGTCCAAGCCTGCCCCTTGGTCGCCACCTCCTGTCTCCTCATCAACATACTCACCTGCATCGATCAAGTCTAGTGAGTCTAAAGACTCAACACGTATAAACTGGAATAACGAGTACTACATAATAAGGTCGCATGCAATTTTAAAATAGGACATACATAATTTAAAACTTGAACTTGCGCATTAAAAACTTGAACATACGTACATACATACTTCGACGTGCCATAACTTAAACTTTCATAAACATACTGCATACGTAAACATACATAACTTCATCATTTTGCGTAGAGGATGTTTCAAAGCAAGTGACCCATAACGTAAAAGAGCCTGATCAGACTATACCACAGTACTGGGCTGACAGGGACGTATCCGCTGCCGCATACATAAGATCCCTGTTCATAATTTAACAGGCCAGTTGATCCACGTTCATAATTTAACGCTTCACAACCACGATCTAACCCGTTCATAATTTAACGGGCGGATTGGTCCCCGTTCATAGTTTAACGCTTTCCAATCCTAACATAATTTGGTCACAAGACATTTAGCATACCTCAAAAACTAAAAAAAATTTTTTCTTGCACGTCAACATACTTACTTGGCGTTGAGGGATTCGTTGGACTTCGACTGGGGCCGTTGCTGCAACTTACTAACGTGAATTTCATACTTAACTTGCATTGCTTAGACATAGAAAACACATGCTTACTCTCAAGCTCAATCATACCTTAGGACCTTCTACGATTTGCCACGACACGCCCTTAATAATCCTTGCACTAACCCATAACATCAAACTTAAAATGAACTTACAAATATTTCCCAAAACAAGGGTACACGGACCCCGTGTTTGGGTCCGGGAGAGGGTCCGTGTACATACTGCCTAGAGTGTGTCGGGAAACGGAAGGGGCACGGACCCCGTGCTCGGGTCCGGATGGGGGTCCGTGTAGACTCTGGAAGAAGACATTGAAAGGAAGCAAAGGCACGGACCCCGTGTCAGGGTCCGGGTGAGGGTCCGTGTACATACTGTGATAGGAGTACTCGGGAAGGGACGGGGCACGGACCCCGTGTAAGGATCCGGAACCAGGTCCGTGCACCTACTGTATAGACGCACCAAGGGGAAAGCAAAGACACGGACCCCGTGTCAGGGTCCGTCCCTGGGTCCGTATAGCTACTGAACGCTGAAACCTGCGTGAAAATCTGTCAACTAAAATTCTTCTCCCTAATCAACTTCAATGGCTACAAAACTACTCCTCAAGACATTCATAGAACACCATAACAATATGCCAAACCTGAGTGAATATTAAAATCAACCCCAAGCGTAACAATTCACAACCAACGACACAAAACGGATTTGATATCAATTTCTCCTCCTACGACGCTTAATTCAACGTGGTGCCTAACGACATGGAACAAAGCCTCAAAAATACTCCAAACATCTTTACCAATATACTTATTCGCAGCAACAAACACCCGTCGATCCCCAACGAAGCCTGCAACAATAAACTTCAAGAAACGTATCAATAACATAATTTTCTGAAAATTCCAGTTTGCCCAGTCGCACGGAAAATATCATAACTCACTCATTTTTCGTCCAAAAATTTCGAATCATATATCAAATCGAAGGTATCGAAAATTTCTACGTTTTTGCCGTTGAAAGTTTTCCCAAAATATGAACAGAAAAATCGCAGTTTTGACATGAACAGTAAAAACGAGTTTCAGATCTAAAAATTTTCCTTCGAAATCGATCCGATTCATGATCCGCTCAAACTACTATCATCATACATAACTTTTACGCATAAAAACAATGCAATACAATATATGACTTGATCGACACAGCAAGAACAGATTATACGTGCCTTTTGATATTTAAAAAATACCGTGACGACGATACCGAAGCGGAGAAGGATGCGAGGTTGATCCGGGACGATTGTGGCACTAATTTCTTGCAATGAAATAAAGAAAAGTTGCGGGAGAATTCGAAGGGGAGGGGCGGCTGCTACCATCTTGAAGAACCCTAGTTTTCTTTTTAAAATGGTGATAGGAAATTGTGTGGTGTGTGTTGTGTTATACGTGAGTGTGTGTGTGTAGGTGTGTGTGCGTGAGTCAACAAGTTAGGGAGGTAATTAGTGGGTTATTTTAGGGAAATAAATTGCTTAAATATAACTTAACCACTAATTAAAAGTAAATCAAACACTTACTCAATAATTCTTTGGAATTAAAATACACACTAATTTGAATCAAACTCTCTAATCATAATAACACACACAAAAAAACTAATTTTAAAAATTCTAAACTCTTAAAATTACTAAATAAATGGTTTAGGCTTAACAATGCTAAAACTCAATAAATCATTTAAAATGCACATCCTCGACTTAAAATAAAATACCACATTTAAATTGCCAAAAACATCGTCACCGGTCTTTTCCTCGATCCCGCCTCGAATAATCGCCTGAAACATGAAATTCGAAAAGTATTTTAACATGCATCAATTAAACATAAATATTTAAATAATGAAAATTCTTAAATCGTGAATTAAAACCCAAATCAATGAATTAAGCATGCATTAAAACATTTAATAAAATACATAAGGAATTTAATAACTTGCACGCACGTGGCTCATGTGGATCTCAAATTTCGGGACGTCACATTCTTACTGTCATGTTGTTGTAAAATCATGAAGGTTTAATATATTAGCCTCATATATTCATTGTGTGTGCTTCAGTGACTAGTCTAGAGAATCGTTAGTTGTATGAGATAAATTAACATTTTTAAAAAATAAATAATTGAATAGAAACTGTTGGGTTGAGAAATATAAGCAATCTTGATTTTGGTGATAACAAAACTCTTTACTGTGTTTCTAGGATATAAGTTGGAACTCGAATTTAGCCAAACTGAAAATCTAACGAGTTCATTGTTTTGATGATATCTCACAAATCGATAATGAAAATTACAAAACTGTCAAAACCACTTAAAAGAAAACACAATTTGAGAAAAATTATATTTCACGTCGGTGGTGATAAATCGAATGTTATCTAGGAAAACTGATGATTGCAAGACCAAATTAATTGCACAAAAACATCAATCAGTTGGACATGAGCATTTGTGGTATTTTGGTTAGCCTGATCAGCTCGGTTATTCAAGTGAAACGATTCAGTATGCGTTACGAAGTTAAGACGATGATCTATAAATCATATTCACAAGTCAAAGTAAAAAATCGGTAAGATGCTAATAAATAACGATGAAGATACAAGTTCTGCATGGCTGAAGTCGGCATACCTCATCAGTTTGGTTCAGTTGAACAGATGAGCAAAACTAATTGATCAGTTGAGCAGATGAGAAAATCTAAACAAAAACATCAAAATCAGTTAGGATTGGGAAAAGTGGCCAGCAAGGCGGAAATGACTGTTTCAATATCAGAAACAGTACAAAAAATTTACAAACGGTCATATTGTTGTATCTAACGTATATGTCATTGTTGGTGCCTATAATTACAACATTTTGAATATAAAATACAAGCTTTTGAAGGAGATTCAAAGCATGTGCAGCCTACATGAAGAAATGAGCTAGAATAAGAGAAAACTCAATGTGTGATGATATATTTGAGAGATGAATACATTGTAAATGATTAAATCATCATACACAATCACTCGCACATATAAATGAGAGTTGAGCTTCAAAGTTTAGTTGAGTGCGTCTTCACACAAAGACATTAAAGATTGTGTTTGTAGTCTTTGCATAAGATCTATTAAATATTATGCGGATTATGAGGTTGCAACATACAATCAAGAGTGTGCTAGGAGTTTCAATCAGGCAAAAGATAAGTCATAAGTCGAAATGGGTTTGTACACTAAGTTGCGTAAATTAAAGTCTTTTAGTGTATCATTCCCAATGTAAAGAAGATGTGACACATTAGTTGTTAATATCGGAACATCTATAAACAAATTTGTGCTTACTTATTTATTGATATTATTTACTTGCTACTATTTTTAAGATGCATTGTTGAGGCATTCTATGTGTTCTTCAAATAGCCAAAATATTGCATATCAAGTGTTTGATAAAAATGCTTCAACCAAATTATTTTTACTCATTCATCTTGCATATCATTTAAATATTTACAAAATTTTTAATTGTTTTCTACGAAAGATTATTTTGAGTTTCTTCCGTTTGGTTTGAAAACCAAACTCGATTTAATTATTCAGTGTTCAATATTTCAAGAAACGAGCTATTATAGCTCAATGATTATCCCCAATTTTTTTCCAATTTGAGATAGATTTAGAATGAGTGGGTCTTATGTGAGACCGTCTCACGGATCTTAATCTGTGAGACGGGTCAACCCTATCCATATTCACAATAAAAAGTAATACTCTTAGTATAAAAAATAATATTTTTTATGGATGACCAAATAAGAGATCCGTCTCACAAATACTACCCGTGAGACCGTCTCACATAAGTTTTTACCATTTAGAATTACCATAACTAAATTTTGTCTTAGATTAAAATAATTAATCAACTTAGTATTAATTATGTTAATATAATGTCAAAACTTTTGTTTTTTTTTCTTTGAGTTACCATAATAATTTTATTCTTAGATAAAAACAATTAATAAACTTAGCGTATTAACTATGTAAAATTCCGAATATGTTAATTAATTTTTTAAATTTCTTTTACATTTTTTACGAACATATACATAATTAGAAGATTATAATTTATATTACATTAACAATCATTATACACTAATCTCGCTATAAATTAATTTAAATAACTATTTTCGCAATATTTATTCAAAATAGTCTATAAGAATGTGAAATTTATAAATAAATTTATAGAGTAAAAGTTTATTCCTCATCAAATTTATTATTTGGTGTATAGTAGATTTTTTATGATTAAAGCTAATATTTTGATATATTAATAATTTTTAAAATGTGAGAAAAAATGATGATTTGTTACAATCATTTAACTAAAATATTATACTTGGATTATAAAATCAAATGTAAAAAAATTGTGTAGAAAAAAATTATGAATTTAATAATTATAATAAACTGACAAACAATGCTATTTTTAAAAATAGTATTCTTATTGGGTCAAATATTTTTCGGGAAATAATCATCAACTATGTTGTATTAGTGAAAATAGCAGTTTAAGATTATTAAATTATACAAGGCTATATTTTGAAATATTTAGCAAACATTACTAATTTGTAAAAATAACATATTTGGATGAGTTATAATAATTAAATTCTCGACTTTTACTATACTTATTAATCATAATTAGAAATTAACATAAATATATAGATTATAAGATAAATAAAAAATTAATATTTATAATCTTTTGAATATATTACTATTTAATAGACATTTTAAATTATTAATATTAAAAAATCATGTTATATATGTTTAAAGTGGAAATATGATTAGTTGTATATAATATCAAAACGATATATTATACGGCGTCCCAAACATCGCCGCGTAATTATACAATATATGACGTCATATACATAAAAAATTTCAACGTCATAATAATATAATACATATACGACTAAATAGTGCAATCATCACACTATTCATATCAGTGTATCAGAAACATTATAATAAGTACACACATAAATAAAATAAGACAAGGAGCTATACTGCCTATATCCACTATCAACTACATGATTTCTTTGACTAGATACACCTATTCCTTCACCTATATCATGTCTCATGGCATACTCATGTAATCTGTTTAATAGAAACAACCCCCGAAGGATGAGCATATACAATAATCATCATCGTAATACATATAATTATATTAACAACAACATAAGATATAACTAAAAAAACATAAGATATAACTGATATCATAACAGGAATACTTTATTCACTGTTTCTGGACAACCAATCCAACAAAAATATCAACAAACATCACTCTTATTCCACGTAACAACAACAACAACGATACATTGCACCCCTATGTCAGCGATAACAATATCGTCACTACCTCATCAACATCAACAATATGTCGTACCCCAACTCCGGCAACAACAATATCGTCAATACATCACTCCATTACTACTATGACAAACAACATGAATGATACGTTGTACCTCAACTCTGGCGACAACAATATCAATAAAACTTCACTCCCCTACTACTGCGATAACAACAACAAATCGCTGCCTAATCAGCGGCAGTCAACAACATCAACAATAATAAACAATATCAAATATAATATTAAATCACTCATTTCCGATGATTTAATATCCCTCAATACAATAGTATTATGAATACTAAACAATAACAACATATGCTTGTAAAACCAGCAAATTTCAAACTCAGTGTATTATTTATGTAGTCGAAATTTTGTATTAGATTATCAAAGATGGTATTTAATAATTATCAAGATTATCTAAAGTTGTGTAGAATAATTAAATCTTTGCGTACAATTATCCAAGGAGTTCAAATTTAATATGATAACATGCATATATTTTGATTTTTGGGATATATAAATAAGCATGATCCAATAATCTAAATTAGGAGATATTTGAGTTATACAATTATGTATATATTTAATTTGAAATTTTTGGTATGCAATTTTGAAATTTTGGAAATAAAATACAAGATAAAGAGATAAATAAAATATGATAATTTATCTTAGATTCAAAATTTAATTTAAAATTTTAAACGAGAAGATAATACACGATCTGGATAGCAGCCACCCTCTATAAATAGGAAAAGCTCCCATTCAAAGTTTACACTTCATATTATACTCAAATTTGTAAGTTTTTCTCTCCATATTTTCAAAAATCATCTCCCAAGTGCTGCTGCAGTCTTCGAAGAGTTTTTAAATTTCGGAAATTTATTTTCATCGCTCGATTAATCTATGTTTTCTTATGTTTTGAATAACTTGTCCAAAATTGAGTCAAATCCAACGGTTAGTTTTTTTTATATAGCCTTCGCAAGAAAAATGCTCAGATTCTCGACGGGAACAACATATCTATAATTTTTCATCCATAAACAAGTTAAAACGATTTGAAAACCTAATCTCCAATGTTCATAATTTATTTGAAATACTTTGAACTTACTGTGAAAGTTTAAGTCAGATCCAATGGTTCAATAAAGCAAAAATAATTTTACAAGATGGCTATTTTTCTGGTCGCTGTGATGTTGTGTTTTCGAAGTGCCGACTGCATGATTCTTCAATGGTTTTCAATTCTCACTTCAAAAAAATACTCTTACAGAAGCGGTTTTTTTCAATTTTAAGATCGGTTTTTAACCGATTCAGCGCTTGTACCACCGGTTTCAAAATCGCTCCTCTTATTGATGACCTTATATCTTATAGAAGCGGTTTTTTCAACCGGTGGTACAAGCTTAAGAACCGCTTCTATTGTTTATTTTAGGTGCGATTTGATAATGCTCGTACCCATTACACATTACGGGTATTTTTCTGGTATTATAGCTACAATTTGCGACGGTTTATAAGAAACCGTCGCCTACAAGTTTAGCGACATATTTATGTCAAACCGTCGCAAATTAGCGACGGATTATTACACCATCGTCTACAACTTCAGCGACGGAATCCATCAACCGTCGCTCAAGTTAGCGACAACTTGTTCATTTATTCCGTCGCTAAATTAGCGACGGTTATCTCATAATTTCCGTCGCTAATATTTTCAGTAAAATAAAAAAAATTTAATAAATGTTGGAAACTAAATTCTGGAGTTTAACAAAATATGAACTAATTGAAAATACGAACCAATTGATCAAGCAAAACTGACTCAGCAACTAAATCTACGCGCAATTCAACAACTGAACTTGATAACTGAAATCAACTGACTGATCAGTTGGAAACTGATCAGTTGATATATTCAGCCGTATGCTAAGCACCCTTCAACTGAACATGTCTCGGGAAAATCAATCGTCAAGAGACTTAGAAGATTGCAACGCCGCACTTCAATCAATACAGCTTAGAACAACGCATTTCGACGAAAGCAATTAAGACGCTGCATCACAATAAATGAAGCAAACAATGTCCAAGGAATAATCAAGTAGAGATAAACGGATACAAAGATTCAAATTCATTTCAAGTTACTGTTGGAGAAAAGAAGCCTATAAATATGACAGAAGAACAGCTGAAGAAAACATAGAAGTGAACAACTCGATTAACAAGCTTATTGTCACTCTGTCAACATCTTAGCTCACTATTGCTTGATTTATTCGTAGCAGTCAAGGCTACAATTTGAGCTCATTAGCAAGTTGTACATCGTTGAAATTTGATAGTGCTAAGATCAGTTACGCACTGAGAACATTCTGTTAAACTAAGAGTTTCAGTTTTTGGCAGTGTTAAGTCCAAACTGAAGTGGGTCAGTACAATTCTTGTATTTGATCAAAGTCTTTTAGTGGATATCCTATCCTTGAGATAGAAGGGGTGACGTAGGAGTAATTGAAATCTCCGAACATCCAGAAACAACCCTTGCGTATTTTTATTTTTGTATTCTATCTTTCAGTCAGTTACTTTCCGCAAATGATTCAGTTTAACTGATTGACATTGACAACAAGATTTCGAGAATCAGTTTGTCACCAAACTGAACTCAAAATTCGAAAAGATGAGTTTTAATTGCGAGTGTTTATTCAACCCCCCTTCTAAACACTCTTGATACGTTAATCGATCCTATCAAGTGGTATCAGAGCGGGTGAATCTTGTTCTTGAATACTTTTGATCTATAAACTTGCTAGCATGACTTCATTCAACAAAATTCCTATGGTCTCCAGAGAAGAATTTGATGATTGGAAAATCAGAATGCAGGCTCATTTAGCTGCACAAGATGATGACATGTTGTATGTCATAACTGATGGACCCATGAAGATTCTAAAAGCAAATACAGCAGTTGCCATAACAGAAGGGGCACCACAAAGAATAGAAAATCCCAGAGATGAATGGACAATTAAAGACAAAAGAAAAGCAAATCTTGACAATGTGGCTAAGGACATTCTGTACAAAATGATGGACAAAGTGACTTTCAGCAAAATAAATATGTGTAAAACAACCAAAGAAATTTGGGAAAAGCTGATCCATCTGTGTGAAGGAAATGATCAAACCAAAGAAAATAAACTCTCCATTGCTGTTCAAAAGTTTGATAACATCAAAATGAAAGCAGGAAAATCAATGCACGAGTATGATGAAAGAGTGAGCAGTATCATCAATGAGTTAAATGCACTTGGAAAAGTATATACCAATAAAGAAATTGCACTAAAAGTAATGAGAGGTCTTCCCAAGGAATGAGATGTCAAGACCATGTCAATGAGGGAGTCCAAAGATCTAAATCAGATTGAACTTCATGATTTGTTTGCTGATTTAAAGGCTTATGAGTTCGAGCTGCAGACCAGAGAAGAAGCAACTGCTGATCAGTTGAGCAATGATGCTATGTCATTGTTCATAAAAAAATTTGGAAGGTTCATGAGAAAGAATCAAGGGAACTTCCAGAAGCCATATCAAAGGAACAATTCCAAAGATGAACCAAATGCCTGCTATAACTGTGGCAAATCAGGTCACTTTATTGCCGATTATCCTAAACCCAAGAAGGACAGTCAAGGCTCAACTGATAGAAGAAATAAATCATATGCACACAAAAGAAGGCCCAAGGAAGATAAGAAGGTCTTCAGAAAGAAATATGAAGTACTCTTAGCTGAAGAAAACAAATCCAAATGGGCAGAAACTGACAGTGAAGAGTCAGAACCAGAAAGCTCATGCAGCTCCAGTGATGATGAGGAATTCAAGTGTTTAATGGCTAATGATGCAGAAGAAGAGTCATCTAGCCAACAGGTATTTGATTTCAGTTCAACTGATTTTACACGAGAATAACTTATTCTAACACTACATGACATGGTAAACGAGTATCAAAAGCTTGCATCATCATTTGAAAAAATCAAAGCAAAGCAAACTGATCTCACAGACAATAAAACGACAACTGATGAATCAGTTGATGGGTTGAGTCTAAAAGGGAGATTGCTGAGTTAAAAGCAGAGAGAAATAAAAATCATTTACTAATCGAGAAGTTGATGCTTGAAAACTCAAAATAGTCTGAGCTCATTCATTCTTGGAACAAGTCATCAACTGCACTAAGTGAGATGCAGAATTCACAAAAATCAAGTTCTGATAAAACTGGTTTAGGGTTCAATAATCAAGGAGAAGTGTATCCAAATGATGCTCAACCAAAGCAAAAAATAGACAAAGGAAAATACATTAACTTTGTCAAAGCAACAGTGATACAAGAACAAATTGTGCCCAGTAAACTGATTGAGAAAACTACTAAGAATATGAGTAAGGCTAGAAGATATGGGATTGGTTATAGACAAAAAAATTCAACTGATTCACAAAGTCAGTCATCAAAAAGGTTTCACAAGAACTATTCGAACAGCTATTTCAATTACTATAACTGCAATCCAGTTCAGAAGAGATATAGACTGAACAATCAGTTGAATAAAACTAAATCACATACTGTATCATCTGTACACTACACAAGCACACAAAATTCGAGAAAAACCATTTGGAATACAGCTACTGGAAAGTCTATAAGACTAATTCAAGTATGGGTTCCTAAGGAACTAATCAGTTCAGGACTCAAATAGATATGGGTACCAAGTTATATTATGTGTGTGATTGCAGGTAATGATCGAGCAAAACTTGCACTATGAAATCCTCAATAAAAATATGATTTTGTATGCTCAAAATTAATCGCAAGTGCACGATGTCAAATAATAGTATAGTGTACGTGAGTACGAGTATCGTTCCACTGGAGATTGTATTTAACAATTATTATTTTCAGTTATTGAACATTTAGCAACGAAAATTGATTTGATTGTTTTAACACTACTGTTCTTAAATAATTAAACAGATAATAACGGATTCAAAGCTAAATTAATAATCAGATATAGTATCCAAAATGGTTGAATAAAATTCAATAAGAAATGGATTTGTTGGGAAATTTCGGTTCACCTACCCCTTGTTAATTAATTAATTCTCTCGAAAGTGATTAAATGCTTCCGACAGGATTTCCTATTCAATTGAACACACTCTCTCGAGCTATGCCAAACTAATTCGACTCAATGAAGTAATTAAATGTCTTTAATTATTTATCAAGAGTGAATCGCATTTCGATTTATGAAATCCCCTAGTTTTCGACCCCAAGGACTATGACTATCGGCGCGTATCCAATTCATATATCTATGTAAATTGTAGATCCACGGATTACACTACTCGTTCCTATCACAAGTTATTCTCTCGCATCACTCGCAACGTAAAAACGTTGTTAAAGTTAGCTACGCTCTAACAACACGAAGAAAAACAATAGTATAAGCAAGAATTACGCAACAATCGAATATAAATTAATTTAAATCAAAGTTTGGGGTAGGCTCCCCTTAAATCCCAACAAATATTACGGTTTAGCTACTAAAATTCATAATGACACTAAGCAAAACTAAGTTCAAATGATAAAAACTGAATAAAAATACTAGCGTTGACGAAAAACACGAAGAACGACGCCCGGAAAACTTCAAATCTTCAATCCAAGCGCAAAGTGCTCTCTTCAACTTATTGTCGCTCCAGAATAAATTCCAAATCCTCCCTATTTCGTGCCATAATCCTTCCCATATCAGCCACACCTCCAAAATAAGGTAAAGATTCGGCTGCAAAATCTTGCCAAAATTAGGTGGCGCTCGGGCGGTAAAGAATTACCGCTTGAGCGCCACACTCTCTGTAGAATACCTGGAGCATGCGGCTTCTGGCGCTCGGGCGGTATGGAATTACCGCTCGAGCGCCAATTCTTCTGTAACTTTTCTCTTCTCGGCTCCTGGGTCGCGCTCCAGCGGTAGAAAACAACCGCTCGAGCGCCGACCTCTCTGGAATTCTCCTTGGCCTTTAACCTCTTGCGCTCGAGCGGTACAATTTCACCGCCAGAGCGCCAACTCTTCTGCACCTTATTTTCTTGACTTGGCACTTGGCTCCGATTTTTGTTTTTCCGGTCATTTTTCCTGCAATTTCGTCACATCCAAGTGAGACACGATCACATGCAAATGTTTACTCTAAAATGAACAGAATGTAAACTAAAAAAAACACACACAAATTAATGCAATAAAACACGTAAAAATCACACATATCACCCCCCTCATACTATCCTTTTGCCTGCCCTCAAGCAAAATAGGTTATAGACCACAATCAAAACACGAAACAAACACAAAAGGGGGTATTTAAACAGCTAAAATGATGGTGAAGTAGCGAACCGGTATCTCTTGCCTCAGCGGGTGTTTTAACCACATCCAATTAGTCACATCCCAACATTCATAAATACCCCTTTTCGAGCACCTTATAGCATTTTGATTTGACCAGAAAGTGTGGTCGTGTGTGTGTGCCGTGGGTTTCACTAGCTTGTGCTTCAGACAGTTTTGTTCGCGAATCATGCGAGTCACCAAATAGACAGTTCAATGCAAGTTACTCTATCCTGAGTTCTGTTTCTATTTGTGACCAACAAGTAAACACAAAACGGCAAAGTTATCTTGGTGTGCAGCAGGAATTTGGGAGTCAATATCCATGCGTTTTAAACGGTTCAAAAAGATGGGGACTACACTGATCATTTTCATTATGCACTTGTCAGAATTTTTTCTGACATTTCTCAACGCCTTACATCTCCATCTTTTTAGCCTCAGGATAGGATTTCATCCCTTTTTGGCTCCCCCACACCTTACATCCCCTTTTTATTTATTATTATTAATATTATTATTATTATTATTATTATTATTATTATTATTATTATTATTATTATTTGTGCATAATTTTCTCATGTGTACTCCCTAGGTTCTGAATATAAGGTGTTTGCTTTCAGATGGCCTAGGGGTGGATTTCGAGGTCCTATGCACGATAGGGAACAAGAGGATTTGAGGTACTCTTTGATTATTTACTCGAGTTAATGCTACCGGTTGGTCACTCCTATCAACCGAAATTCATTCAAGTGTAACTCGCATATCATGTTGCTATCAGTTTCTCCCACAGATATTTTAAACTCGACTCTCATTCACACCACCACCAAAACCCACTTTTATGTGCATATGAAAACTTACAAAACCGGGGGTATTCCTAACGAGTGATAAATTTAATTAACATGCAGTTCATTTATCTCACAATCATCATTGGCTACCAATTGACTAGTTTCACCATCAATTGACATCCATGCAAGAAAAATACGAACGAAAACAACTAAGACTACGGACAACGACCCCCTCATACTAAAAGTGTGCAATGTCCCCATTGCACAAAAGACTCAAGACACAGAAATGCAAACCCAAATGCAGACTCCTAAACATGAAAGCTAAAAACATGCTAGACTGAAACAACGATAAGAAAGAAAACAGAAGGCAGTAAAGAAAGAAAATTGCAAGGAAGGGGAAACAGTGAACTCCCCTGAATTGGTAATAGGAAATCCATCTGATCCAGTAAGAACTTGCAATCAAATGCTAAATCTATTTATCTATCCAGCTTTTGTTTCACAACTAGAACCAATGAAAACTGATGAAGCTTTTGCTGACCCTAACTGGGTAAATGCAATGCAAGAAGAGCTAAATCAGTTCATTCATAACAATGTCTGGAACTTAGTTCAAAGACCAGTTTCAAAAACTGTTATAGGTACAAAATAGGTGTACATGAACAAACTGAACGAGGATGGCTCAGTTGTGCGCAATAAAGCGAGACTAGTAGCACAAGGATATAGGCAAGAGGAAGGAATTGATTACGATGAAACATATGCACCAGTTGCAAGACTGGAGGCAATCAGAATATTCTTTGCCAATGCTTCATTCAAGAACTTCAAAGTCTATCAAATGGATGTCAAAAGTGCATTCTTAAATGGTCAACTACAAGGGTAAGTATATGTTGAACAACCCCCAGGTTTTTCAAATCACAACTTTCCTGATCATGTATATCATTTGAACAAAGTTTTATATGGTCTTAAACAAGCTCCCAGAGCTTGGTACGAAACTCTTTCAAAATTTCTAACTGATCATGATTTTTCTGTTGGATCAGTTGATAAGACCTTGTTCAAATTTACTAAGAATAATCATATTTTATTAGTTCAATTTATGTTGATGATATCATATTTGGGTCAACTAACCCCAAATTATGTGAGAAATTTGCTAAGTTGATGAAGAAAAAGTTCGAAATGAGCATGATGGGTGAACTGACATTCTGATATGAATCTAGCCAGCCACTATGCGTTTCAAGAACCAATCCCGAGAGTACGCTTGAAGATGTTGAATGTTGCCCTTCATCCAACCAATGAAGGCTTGGAAACAAGACTCGAGGGGTTCGGGTTGCATCAGAATCAAGTAGAGGATGAATTGGAGGAAGCCAAATTTCCAGAACCATCGGCGCTCGAGCGGTCAAATTCTACCGTCCGAGCGGGAACAAGCCAGAAGACCTAGCGCTCGAGCGGTAATATCCTACCGCCCGGGCGCGACTGCTGCGAGGAGAATTCTAGTTTCCTTAGTTTAATTAAATTCTAAATTAATTATTGATTTGTTATCTTTAATTATGCAATTTTCTATATTTAGGGTTTTGTTACCTATATATAAGCTAGAATACCATGTAAACTTTTAAACTTTTGTTCATTATTGATTTGATATCAAATTCTCAAATACACTTCGTTGTTTTCAAAATCGAACTTTCAAAGGTGGATTTTTTTGTCGTTCGTCTATCGATTTTCACGAGAGTTGCCAAGGACGGGTTCTTTGGAGGTTCTCTTGAACGCGATTGTTTCTATCGTTGACTAATTGTTGTTAGACCGCGTGATCTAAAGGCGATTATCACACCTATCAATTACTTGTTTCAAAGATCGGGACAAATCAAAGATCTCGTGGGCAGGATCGTATCACATTCTTTCTGGGACTGCAAGTGAAGCAACTGGAGACTGGCATATTCATCAGTCAGACTAAATATACAAAGGAGCTGCTGAAGAAATTTGGTATGGAATCATGTTCAGCTGCAAATACTCCCATGAGCTCATCAGTAAAATTGGATACTGATCAATAGGGAATATCAGTTGAGGCGACATTATATCGAGGATTAATAGGCTCATTGTTGTACCTAACTGCCAGTCGCCCTGATATAGTATTTGCTGTCTGTATGTGTGCTAGATTTCAAGCAAATCCTAAGCAATCACATTTCTCAGCTGCTCAAAGAATTTTGAGATATCTTAATGGTACACAAAATGTTGGGTTATGGTATTCTAAAGACTCTACCTTCAATTTAGTTGGATATTCAGATGCAGATTATGCAGGATGTAAGCTTGATCGTAAAAGTACAAGTGGATCTTGTCAGTTTCTAGGAGACAGGCTGATCTCTTGGTTCAGCAAGAAGCAGACATCTATAGCTACCTCAACAAGTGAAGCAGAATACCTTGATGCTGGTAGTTGTTGTTCACAACTGATCTGGATCCAGCAACAACTGAGAGATTATGGAGTAATTACAAATGAATCGCCCATATTTTGTGACAATACAAGCACAATTGTCAACACCTATAATCCAGCTCTTCATTCAAGGACCAATCATATAGATGTCAGGCATCACTTCATTAGAGATCATGATTTGAAGAAGGACATTAGACTGAAGTATATTTTAACTGAACAACAAACAGCTGACATCTTTACCAAACCATTACCCGAGACTAAGTTTTCTTACTTTTGCAATATTCTTGGTTTAATTGATTTGTCTTAAAATTATTACTAATGTTGCTTTACTGATAGAATTATCTGCAGAAAATAAGAACACAACAAATTGAAAATAATACTTTATTAAGAATACCATTGATCCCAGTTTACAGAAGATATCATAGAGCCAACTGAATCCTGCCATTCTCTTATCCAATTATTCAACACATAAATTTGGATTCTAGAAAATGACCTAGTTGTAGAAATCTTCTCAACCACATGACATTCCTTCCATAACATTGCTTCTAACAGACATTTGTCATCAATCAGATCTGTAACATGCCTAACTTCAAAACGATCAATGTATTTTCTTGCTGTTGCTGCTTGTGCACGAGTAGGAATAGCACCACCCTCTGCAAATCATGAATCTTGAACCATGTTGACATCACTTTCATCAAGACATATTCTTCCATTGCCTTCTTCAATTCTTCTAAATAAGGACTTATTTGCTCATTAACTTGAACATGCGAACTACTGCATGCATCAGAGTTACTTGAATCCGACATATTGAACTGTTATTATCATATTATATCATCTTATTTATAGACAGATGAAACTTAAACGTTGAGGAAACTGAAGAGACTAAAATCAACCGAAGCGTTTTTCTCATTTACCGAGGCTTCTTAACTATCAATTGTTCATTATCAATTGATATCAGTTTGACATTTATTACTTAATGCTTAACCAATCATCAGTTCATCTGTTTATGATCACAATTCATATAACTAATGAAACTTATTACTTACAGGAAAAAGAAAAACAAAGTTAAACCAAAATAAATGTTTTATTCAACCATAAATATTTGCTTGGATTACATTTTCATATTTTTCCTCTATATCATCTATCCACATTCTCAACCAAACAGATAGAGCTGAGGAAGATGTCTTGAGAAAGCTGTGAGAAGAAGCTATGCGATTAAGGATCTCCAGTTCCTTTCGAAGCATCAGCTGATAGATACGACCATCTGTAAAAATGTCCACCCACATAGCTATGTGCAAGTGCTCCCGCACTTATCTCAACTCTGCCATCAGTTTGGGAGTGGTAGCCTCTCCAGAATTATACAGGAACGCAAGCTCCTGTAAATTTTCCCAGTAAGGAAGACTCTTGTAGAAGACTTCGTCTTCTATAGCAGCCTTCCTAACTTCCAGAGAAAATGACGAAGCACTCGAGCTACTCGCATCTGCCATTCTTTAGTCTTGAATATTTTTCACCAATATGACTGAAACTAACCGTGTTATTTCTATTTATAGCAGAATATCAAGGAAGCTGAAGGGTCGTCAACGTTTCAGCAAACGATAATCTTTCTGATCTTTAAATTTATTCGCTTTAATTATTTTATGCACTAATTAAGGGAGAATAATGGTTTTAAGAGGTTAACTAAGAAGACAAATGTTAGTAAACTCTCAACTGAAAGGACACAGTCTTACAACTGATCGTTCAGTTGGGTATTTCACTAATCTTCTCATATAAGTTAACTAATTAAAACGTATTATATTTCAAATCAAGTGACGTGACTGTCTACTATTTAATAATGAATGTCATTTTGAAAACGTGGAATCATTTGAACCATTTAAATTGTACACACGCTTATCACGTACACACGTTTTTACTCAAAAATTTTAATGGGCTGACACGTGTCCCGAATTTGAACAGTCACGAACAACTGTACTAAGCCCGCTTCAATTCAGTTTTTCTTCTTATGCATACAATCAGTTTCTAAGAGCATACTAATTCCAGAGCTTATCGCTTACGAATTTCAGATCATTTTATCTATCGAATTGCGAATCAAACTCCTGATTATATGCTGAATGCAATGGCTATCAACTTCGGATCCATTCGATCTTTCGGCGACGCTGATGTCAAGACATTCTTTCAAAAACTCGAAACTGCTGGGTTAAGGACATTCTTGGGACAATCATCACAAGAGATCTACCCCAAAGAACTTCAGAAACTCTACTCTAACGGTATGATCAATTCTGATGGAAACATGACTTCTACTACCAATGGTCAGTTGCTGACCATCTCTGAAGATTCCTTTGGAGAAATATTTTCTTTACCATCTGATGGAATAGCACACTTATCTGATGTTAAAGCATCTGACATTGAAAAAATGCAAACCTCACTTTCTGCTGATGGACGGAAAATCAAAGTTTCCGATCCAAAGAAGGAACTGAAGCACGAAGTTCAGTTACTTGCTGATATAGTCGCCAAAGGGATTTTGGCGAAAGCTGTATCTTTTGTTGCACTTACATTGGAAAAATTTCAAGCCATTTCTATCATTATGGCTGAACGTAAACTCAACTGGAAGCATCTTATATTCAATATTTTAAAGAATATGTTTCTATCATCCAAACAGTCCAAAGACTTTGCAGTGCAACTGAGCTATCTGCTGAAAGTGAATGGGTTAGTGGCAGATGATTCGGAAAAATCATCCAAATTCAAAGTCTTCAATGCAAAGAATACTATGCCACCCAAGGCTAAGTTAGATATCTCTCCTGATCAGTTCATAAAAATCAAGAAAAAAATTGGGACGCAACAGGATGATTCCAAATTAGTTAAAAAGGAAAGACATTAGCTCAACTAAAGACAGCAAAAAGAAAACTGATTATCAGTGAATCTGATTCTGAGAAGACGCCCTCCCAAAAGATCGCCAAGAAACCAAGAACCCAGAGGATTAAACCAACAACCACAATAGAATCTATTCTTACTGAAAGACTGAAATCTTCAACTGCCCAACAGCCTCTCAAAGCAGCCCCTCTCAAATCATCCCACCAGAAATCTCAGCTGAGGAAACAGTTAGAATCAAGGCTCCTCTAATCCAAATCAATCGTCTTACCATTCTAGCACCTGCCAGAACCAAAGGAATAAAGATTATGGAACTGGTAGATACTACTCGAATTGGATTGGAAATTCCACACATCTTGAGTACTGAAAAAAGCAAAGGCAAATTGATTGAAGAGCCCAGGCCATCCAATTCAATTCAAACTCATCTTGACCTTGTTTGGGAACATGTTAATAATTTTGCAGCATCAAAACTTAAAATCTATGATGCCTGGACCGCCTACAGAACTCAAATTTTTTCCAAGCAGTTGAGAAAGAAATCCCAGCTGAACAAATTTATAAAATTGGAAGCAGTTGTCCTCAAAATAGTCAAAGCTGCTACAATTGTTCAGGCTCTGGAGAGGAAGACATATTTTTTTGATCAAATTCGAGCTAAGAAGCTATCTCTACTGATTGAGAAATTAAAGGCAAATTACATTCCCACCAATCCAACTGCCTATAATGATCGAGCTGTGATCACTCAGTTAGATACACATCTTACTAGCCTGCAAGCTCAGATCAAGGTGTGGGAAATGGATCAGGAGTTGGTTTTTCCTGAGGAAGCCTCTGAAGAAGAAAAAGAAGAAGAAGAATCCTCTTTTCAGCAAAAAGAGCCACCCTCAGCACAAACAAATGTTACAACTGAAGAAACAGTTCAGGATGTGCCACAATCATCTACAGTGGAACATCAACTATACTCTGAAGCCTAATTGACATTTGCAAACATTGATGAAATCATTCAGGCTGTAGCTCTGGAAGCTCAGATAGCAGAAAAACATTCTGAATCAGTTGCTCCTCCAACTGAACAACCAAAACAAGAAGTTCAGATACCATCTAAAGAAATAGTTGAACCACTTGCTGCTGAAGAGCCAGTTCCAGATTCAATGCAAGAACAAAAAGAGGCACCAGTGGAAACTGACCAAGCGTTGTCTGTTGATCAAAATCCACTTTCACCATCTCAAATTCACGAAGAAATTGCTGCAACAAACATTCCAGCTCAAACTGTTACTAAACCAATGGAAACTGACCAAGCATTAGTTCGTGTTGATCAAACCTCGAAGGAATCAAGAACTTCTCATCCAACACCTCCTCCCTTATCAGAAATGGATTTTGTTCTTAAAGAAATCCAGAATATGCAACACAACATGCAGCAGATGCTTACTGAAATAAAGAAAATTCAATCCACACAATTCTCTCACATTGTCAAACTGGACTCTTCAATTGAATATGACTCTGCAAAGCTGAAAGCTATTCAAGCAAACATGGAGTTTCTTACTCGAACTATGCTTGAATTGAAGAATAACAGAGGTCTAGCTCAAAGTCTACATACAACTCAAGATATAATCAGTAAAAGAGTTGAGCGATTGGAAACCTCTTTCTCTAATAAAATGGAATTGTTGCAGACTTGTTTACAAACTGCTGTCTCAAGTATCTCCGCCGATGTCAAGATTCTTTCCACTGATGTTCGAAAATTATCTGAGAAGATGGATTTGTTTGACAAAAAGGGGGAAGAAATCAAAGAGCATCTTGAGAAACAGTTAGAAGAAATCATCGTGTTAAAAAGCAGTTAATCAGATTATTAGATTCAGATGTTATTTCAAGATCTCTATCAGTTCAAGAAATTTAATCTCTTATTTTATCTACAATGAGTTCAGACGTTCAGTTATTATTTACCAAGTATTGTCAAACACCATAAAGGGGGAAATTGTTGGAAACTAAATTCTAGAGTTTGACAAAATATGAACCAACTGAAAATACGAACCAACTGATCAAGCAAAACTGAACTCAGCAACTAAATCTACGCGCAAGTACATTCAACAACTGAACTTGATAACTGAAATCAGCTGACTGATCAGTTGGAAACTGATCAGTTGATATATTCAGCAGTATGCTAAGCACCCTTCAACTGAATATGTCTCGGGAAAATCAATCGTCAAGAGACATAGAAGATTGCAACGCCACACTTCAATCAATACAGCTTAGAACAACGCATTTCGGCGAAAGTAATTAAGACGCTGCATCACAATAAATGAAGCAAACAATGTCCAAGGAATAATCAAGTAGAGATAAACGAATACAAAGATTCAAATTCATTTCAAGTTACCGTTGGAGAAAAGAAGCCTATAAATATGACAGAAGAACAACTGAAGAAAACGTAGAAGTGAACAACTCGATTAACAAGCTTACTGTCACTCTGTCAAAATCTTAGCTCACTATTGCTTGATTTATTCGTAGCAGTCAAGGCTACAATTTGAGCTCATTAGCAAGTTGTACATCGTTGAAATTTGATAGTGCTAAGATCAGTTACGCACTGAGAACATTATGTTGAATTAAGAGTTTCAGTTTTTGGCAGTGTTAAGTCCAAACTGAAGTGGGTCAGTACAATTCTTGTATTTGATTAAAGTCTTTTAGTGGATATCCTATCCTTGAGATAGAAGGGGTGATGTAGGAGTAATTGAAATCTCCGAACATCCAGAAACAACCCTTGCGTATTTTTATTTTTGTATTCTATCTTTCAGTTAGTTACTTTCCGCAACTGATTCAGTTTAACTGATTGACATTGACCAACAAGATTCCGAGAATCAGTTTGTCACCAAACTGAACTCAAAATTCGAAAAGATTAGTTTTAATTGTGAGTGTTTATTCAACCCCCCTTTTAAACACTCTTGATATGTTAATCGATCCTATCAATAAATCTAAAAACACTTACCATATTACTATGATATCATAATTCCTGATTTAACTAACACTTTAAAGTTTTCTAAAATTTAAAGGAAAAAAATTTACATTAAATCCAAATTAAAATCATGTAAAAAAAATTTTATCATCGTGAAGTGGTAAAATTGTGTAAAAGAGAAAAATTTGAAGTGTTGTGGAGTGGTGTGAGAAAAGGGATCGTCAGTAGATGTATTTATAGAATATGTGGCGACGGTTTATCTCTGACCGTCGCCATTTATGTCGGTATTTTCAAAATTTAAATTATGCGACGGTTTACGTCTGATCGTCGCTAGATTGAGCGACGGTATAACTATAAACCGTCGCTAATCGAATACATACGACGGTTTGATGTCGCCGTCGCTAAATGTAGCGATGGTTTGGTAACAGCGTCGCTAAATTTAGCGATGGTTTGATAAGACGGTCGCTAAATAAAGCGACGGGTGTCAGTAAAATCGTCGCCTTGTAAACAACACGACGGTTATGATTAAACCATCGCAACTATTAGCGACGATTTTTGACAAACCGTCGCTAAATATTTCCTAAATGAGGATATTAAAAAGAGCCATGTACAAAAACGGTTTATAAATATATTTCGTATGTGTAATTTTCAAATCAAACCTAAAAAACAGAGCTATAAGGGCGGTCAACAACATTGGTTTTGTGAAACCACTATTAAAAATATTCAATTAGAGTAGTTTCCAGAATAGTTCTAATAATTAAATCAATAGGAACAATTTATTACAGCGGTTGATACAAATCGGTAATAAAAATTGCACTACTAAAGCGGTTATACGACCACTCCCAAAAGTAAGGAAATAGAAACGGTTTAAGTAAAAGCGATTTTGTTGTTCAGTTTGCACGAGCGGTTTCATAAGTGTTCCTCAAAAACCGCTTCTAGAGACACTTTTTTTGTAGTGTCTTCATATTTTCTTCCAGGTCTAAGGTAAGTGGACTTTTTTTAAAAGTATAATTTTGTTTTTCGAAAATTACGGTCGAGTGCAAATCTTTTTCTACCCATTCTTGATATGATTATTGTAAGTTATATGTTTTGGCACTATAAAGACTCAACTTGATATGAGTGAGAATCTCAATATGAGATATGTTTATGGTCCTTAACAGTGAGATTGTAACTGTTAAACGGACTTGTCTCCTTAGAGAAGTAAAAATTAGAGACTCGTATCTGTAAACCATGGAAAGTAGAGGAATCTCAGTGCTTTGACCAAAATTATGCTTGTGGTTATGATGATGACATGTTATGATAATCATGTTTTACATTATATGATATGTGGTTCTTGAAATTCATATGTATTTGATATGTATGTGTTCGAATGACCCCCGCTTATTGAGTGACGACCATATCATTACCCCTTACTCTACTCTCCCCAGATAAGTCAGAATAAGAAATAGAGCAAGAAGAATCAGACACTAGTTTTTGTGATTGTAGTGGACACATGAAGAAGTTTATGATTTAACAACTTATCGAATTTATTCAAGAAATTGACTAATTTCAAATATCGTCAAAATATGAAATTTGTACCTCAAATTGAAGACCTCGTGTCAACGATCCCAAAACTAAAGTCGATGTGTCAATTGGATAAACCAATCAATCGCAAGATCGAAAAGAAAAAATCTAAACTATATTTTCTCTTCTCTGTCTCGTAATTCTACGATCTATCGTTTGAGTTCGGCCAATTAAATTTTTAAAATTTTTTATATTATATTTAATATATTATAATATATCATATTTAACATTTTCAACACTGATATATTCATTTGGACCAGTCAAACGATCAAATTTTTCAAAACTCAAAACTTCTATATCTTTTAGTTTTCTACATCATCTCGAAATTTCAAATCATTTAGACTTCTTATAACTAAATATGTCATATTTAATTATTTTAATATTGTTAATTATTTAGTAATATGATATTACTAAATCTAAAATATTATGATATTTATTTAAGGTATTACATGTTATTTATAGATTTTTTTTAATATATTCTACATGATCACTTTAAATTTAAAAAAATTGATTGAACCAATGAACTTTTGCATAGGGTAATAATAATGACAATAATAAATTTCTTTTTAGTATTTTTTAATTCTTTAGTTAATATTAGTATCATATACTACAATAATATTATAAACTAATTATTAAATGTTCTCTCTAATGAATGTTGATGAAAGAAATAACTAATAAATCTCACTTAATCATCTAAATTCATTAATTTATTTACATGTTAAATATTATTAATTAATATTATAATTAACTAACTATTGTTTACATAATCATTAATTCATCATCAGCATCTACATTTTATTATTTACAGCCAAAAAACAAAATAATTTTATTTGATAGAAAATATGCGACTAATAATTTTTTATAAATATTTGTTATATCCTGATTGTATTGATTGCAAGATGACTGAAAATACGAATAATGTATTGAGTTATTTCCTAACTTTCACATAAATTTACTCGACTAATCGTTCAGAACAGGAATAATTTCATCGATTTCTAATCCAACCAAGAAACACCTTTTGAGTTGTCCCAAAACAATATTAAAAAGTGGTGTCAAAACGAGCCTTTTTAATTTTCAAAATATTAAATACGATGAAAAATTTGATAGTTACAAAACTAGAACCAACCTGTTAACCGAGACCAGTGGTATAAATTTCCGTTGGTACAAAAACCAATTAGTGCGGCTGCAGTCAAGAACAAAACCGATGGGTTTGGCCCAACTTTCCTCCAGCCCATTATTGTAGCCCTAGCTGTGGGGACCCGGACGCTAATCATCTTTTTAATCATGATTGGGACTAATTAATCATTTATAGTAAACAGGGTCTAATTTTTTTTTTAAAACGCGGAAGGTAATAGAATCAAACTCCTATACATATCAGTATAAAAGTATAAATCTGATAAAATATACAACCATACACACTCAGGTTCAACAACTACTATCAAGTGTTTAAACCCTATCTCTAGTCCAAGTCCGGAATCACCACTCTAAATCTCGATCTGTCTTCACCTCTGTGACCCTGTACCTGTCCCACCTGTTGTCATGCACACATACAAACAAGACAACAGCCGGATAACTTCGGTGAGATATAAATATCCCAGTATAAACAATGTATTAAATGCAATCATATAGAACATATATAAAAGCATAAATAAACATCGAAGCATGTATCTAATCTGACTACATGAATCAATTACTCGTGATCTAATCTTATCTTATCTCAAATCTAGGGATCCCAATCTAAATTAGACTTTGGTATTCTGTATCGAGTGTCTGAGATAGACGTCGATCTACATCTAAGGCTCTTCGATACACCGTAAGTCTAGAGTCTTATCGGTTCTGAGAAAGACTCGGCGGTTCTGCCCTAGCTAGGCTGATCTGCCCTAGACTCGGACTCTGACTCTGTTCTAGGTCAATGTCTTAATATATCAATCTGATAATCTGCAAATCTCAATGCAATAAAATAAAGTATGTGATTTAGGGAAGCTCAAGTCAAACCTAACTCGAGTTGTGCAATCCCGAATCAACATTTATTTATACCTTTCTTGCTGTCTTCTTGAATCTGTCGAAGTCTCGAACACAAAGTCTGTCAATACTCAATCTGGTAATGACAA
Source organism: Primulina eburnea (assembly GCF_022965805.1). Lineage (NCBI taxonomy): Eukaryota > Viridiplantae > Streptophyta > Magnoliopsida > Lamiales > Gesneriaceae > Primulina > Primulina eburnea. The sequence goes on from NC_133116.1 coordinate 13,345,608, forward strand.
TATCAATATATTCTGTATCAATAATCTAATCAAATCATAACATCTCTGTTTTATCAAATTCTGACAGTACAACAGTACAATCTGGCGATACTGATAATACTATATCAGTCTATATCAATTCCAAACATTTACAATCAACCACTGTACAAATCTGATATCAATTCTAGTCAATTTCATTCTGAATTCATAAAAATTCCATATTCAGTCCGTTTCTTAATCTGACTTCGATTCTACGCTATCTAACATGTCAAGAACAACATATATGACGTGTATTCAATTCTAACAACATCATAATTTCCAAACATGACAAAACGTAATAAAACTTACGTCCTGTAGTAGTCTGCTTTGCTAGGAACTCGGTACCGAAGTCGGATTTAAAATCTAACGGACAGATTTCTCACAAATCGAAAGTTTCCGCGCATATGCGCGACCCGCGCATATGCGCGCTCTATTCGGCGCATATGCGCGAGGCGTCTGCTCCAAATACCCCACTCTCGGGTTGTCTCGCGCATGTGCACGAGTTTAGGTCGCGCATGTGCGCCAACCCTACTGGAACCCCCGCGCATGTGCGCGCATATAGTCGCGCATGTGCGCCGATCCTTCTGTTCTCGCACTTCAATTTTCACACGTGATCTCATTTCGTGTTTTGGTTAGCCCCTTCATAATCGTCTCGATTAAAAATCTATAATCGTAATTTAACACGACATAAAATCTCGGGCATTACATTTCTCCCCTCCTAAGATACGATTTCGTCCTCGAAATCACAGGCATTTCATTCGTATCAACCAGGAGTATATATACAAAATTGTATAAACAATTCACATCATCTAAATAACTCTGTGAATTCTTGTCTCATATCTGATTCAGTTTCCCAGGTTGCTTCTTCTACACCATGACGAGTCCATTGCACTTTCACAAGTGGAATCATTTTCGTTCTGAGCTGTTTTTCTTTACGATCAATAATCTGAATCGGTTTTTCAACGTAGCTCAACGTCTCATCCAATTCGGCCTCGTCTGATTGAATAGCATGTGAAGCATCAGGAAGATACTTCCTTAATAACGATACATGAAAGACATCATGTATTCCAGATAATGAAGGCGGTAAGGCGAGTCGATAGGCACGATCTCCTATCTTCTCGAGAATCTCATAAGGCCCAATGTATCGTGGAGACAATTTCCCTTTCTTGCCAAATTTGACAACTCCTCTGAAAGGTGAAATCTTTAAGAAAACTCAGTCTCCTGCCTCAAATACCAATGGTCTACGTCGAACATTGGCATATTTGGCCTGTCTGTCTTGTGCTGCCTTCATTTTCTTTTGAATTAGCTTCACTTTTTCTGTCATATCTCTGATCATATCAGGTCCAATTTCAGGTACTTCAGAGATATCATCCTAATAGAGAGGGGATCTGCACTTCTTTCCGTACAACGCTTCAAATGGTGCCATATCAATACTCGTCTGATAGCTGTTGTTGTACGAAAACTCACAAAGCGGCAATGCATCTTGCCAATTAGTGCTAAAATCTAGCACTACTGCTCTTAGCATATCCTCCAGTGTCTGGATAGTCCGCTCTGACTGTCCGTCGGTCTGTGGATGATATGCGGTACTCAGATGTAACTTCGTACCGAGAGCCTGCTGCAAACTCTGCCAGAAGTGCGAAGTAAATCGAGGATCACGATCTGATACAATCGACTTCGGCACTCCATGCAATCTGACCACTTCTCTGACATAGATCTCTGCCATCTGGTCAAATATGTACGTCATCTTGTACGGTATAAAACATGCGGATTTTGTCAATCTGTCAATTACGACCCAAATCGCATCACAACCTCGGGAGGAACGTGGCAACTGTGTCACAAAATCCATGGAAATGTGATCCCATTTCCACTCAGGAATGGACAAACTCTGTAATAATCCTCCTGGTTTCTTTCTTTCTGCTTTCACCTGCTGGCAATTCAGACATTTGGAAACAAACTCGGCAATGTCAGTCTTCATTTGTTTCCACCAGAACTGTCTTTTCAAATCATTGTACATCTTTCTGCCACCAGGATGAATACTGAATCGACTGTTGTGTGCTTCTGACAATATCTGTCGTCTCAAATCTGAAACATTCGGCACAACCAGACGATTATTCACATACAAGACGTTATCACGTACCTGATATTCTGATCGATGTCCTGTTCTAACCATCGATACTGATTTCTGTATATTCTGATTACTTCGCTGAGCTGCCTTAATTCTCATAATCAGCTCTGGTTCTACTTGCACCGTATAAAGTCTCCACGGTCTATAATCTGTTTCAAATTCTAATCCAGACAAACAGCAGTCTTCTATCAAATTTGAAACACCAATCGTCGACAAGGATAAAGAACATACCTTTCGACTTAGTGCATCAGCTGCTGCATTAGACTTTCCTGGATAGTATTTGATTTCACAATCAAAATCTTTAAGCAAATCAAGCCATCTTCGTTGCCTCATATTCAATTCAGATTGTGAAAACAGATATTTCAACTCTTATGATCAGAATATATCTCAAACTTTTCACCATAAAGATAGTGTCGCCATATCTTTAATGCAAAGACAATGGCTGCCAATTCTAGATCATGAATTGGATAACGGGTCTCATGTGGTTTAAGCGGTCTTGAGGCATAAGCGATAACATGCCCCCGTTGCATCAGCACGCATCCCAATCCTCTGTGAGAAGCGTCGCAATAAACCACAAAATCACCAGTACCGGATGGAATAGTCAACACCGGTGCACTGGTCAACCTCTTCTTCAACTCCAGAAAACTGGTCTCACATTCTTCAGACCAAACAAATGGAGCATTCTTCTGAGTCAGCTGAGTAATTGGTTTAGCTATGCTCGAGAAATCTTTAATGAAACGATGGTAGTATCCTGCTAAACCCATAAAACTGCGAATTTCAGGTACTGATGTCAGTCTTGGCCAAGAAATCACGGCTTCCACTTTACTGGGATCAACTGATATACCATCTCCAGATATAATATGACCCAGAAATACTACCTGTCTTAACCAAAACTCACATTTCGACAGTTTAGCATATAACTTCTCAGCCCTTAGATTTCGCAACACAGTTCTTAGATGCTCAGCATGCTCACTCATATTCTTTGAATAAATCAAAATATCATCGATGAAAATAATCACAAAATCATCGAGATATTTCTGGAAAACACGGTTCATTAATCCCATGAATACAGCTGGAGCATTCGTCAGACCAAACGGCATGACAATAAATTCATAGTGTCCATACCTGGTTCTGAATGCCGTCTTTGAGATATCAGAATCTCTGACTCTCAGCTGATGATATCCCGATCTCAAATCGATCTTGGAATATACTGAAGAACCCTGCAACTGATCGAATAAATCATCTATACGAGGCAAAGGATATTTATTCTTTACCGTTGCCTTGTTCAGTTGCCGATAGTCGATGCAGAGTCTCATCGAACCATCTTTCTTTCTTACGAATAGTACTGGAGCACCCCAAGGAGACACACTCGGTCTGATGTACCCCTTGGCCAGTAAATCTTCCAGCTGGTCTTTCAATTCTTTCAGTTCAACTGGTGCCATTCTGTACGGAGCTCTCGAAATCGGTACTGTACCTGGCATCAGTTCAATGCTGAAGTATAACTCTCTAACTGGAGGTAATTCCGGAATCTCATCTGGGAAAACCTCAGCAAACTCACGTACCACTGGCAGATCTGCCAATGTTGGACTCGACTTCAGTAAATCTACTGAATATACAAGGAACCCTTCTGCTCCTTTCTGTAACAATCGAGTCATAGATAGTACGGATACTAAAGGAATTCTCGATCTAGAACCCTTACCGTAAAATTTCCACTCTTCAGCCATATCTGGTCTGAATCTCACTATCTTGTGCAAACAGTCAACTGTCGCTCTGTACTTGGTCAGCATATCAATACCGATAATACAATCAAAATTGGACAACCCAAGTGCGATGCAATATAACTCAATCTCATGCCCGTAATACTGTAGTATACAACGCTTAACAGAATTTACAGATATCAAACCTATCCCCAAAGGCGAAGATACCGACACTACAGTAGCTAAAGACTCTACAGGCAATGCATGACTCAATGCAAATCGTTCAGCAATAAATGTGTGTGAAGCACCGGTATCAATCAGTACGTAAGCAGAGTAACCACATAAAGAACAGTTACCTGCCACAACGTCATCTGGTGCTTCCTGGGCCTGCTCTTCTGTCAAAGCGAAGACTCTGGCCTGCTGTCTAGGAGGCTGACCAACTGTCTGGCTTCCTCCTGGCCTCTGCTGTGAATGAGTTGGCGCTGGCTGAAATGTATGAACAACAGCTGATCGTCTCTCAGTCTGTGCTGTTGATCCCGATGACTCGGCCCCCTGCGATCTTTGGAAACCTCTCTGGGGACACACTTTAGCAAAGTGTCCCAGCTGTTTATAGAAATTGCAACTACCAGTCACTCCCTGGCATTGCTCGGTTGCATGTCTTCCTCCGCAAGTCTTGCAGTAAACTCCAGTGTAACTCTGGCTCTGTCTAGTCCCACCGGAGCTGGAAGAACTGCTGCCAGATTTCTTGAATTGCTTTCCCCTGGCTTTCAAATTTTCTTTCTTTCCTCCACTACTGCTGCCACTCTCAAATCTGGGAGGTGGTTGCTGTGGTCTCGGTGCTGGAGGCACAAATGAAGCCCTTTTCTGTCTCATCAGACCGGCTTCTGCTCCCTTAGCTCTGTTCAAGGCATCAGTAAAATTATCCGGTCGCCCTGTGTTCACTAATGTGAAAATGTCGGGGTTCAAGCCATTATTGAACTGGTCAGCAGTAGCTTCTTCTCTGTCAGCCACATGTGGAGCAAATTTCAGCAAGGAGGAGAACTCTGACACGTACTCCTCTATGTTCATCTGTCCCTGCTTGAGGTTGGCAAACTCCGCCCCCTTGTCCTTCCGGTACGACACTGGAAAGAATCGTTGATAAAATTCAGTTCTAAATATATTCCAGGTAATATTCGTACCTCTATGCTCCATGGCTCTCTTCCTCGTAATCCACCAGTCCTTGGCAACGTCGTGTAACTGGTGTCCAATTAATTTCACCCTCTTCTCATCTGTATACTCCAAGGATTCGAACAACATCTCTATATCATCGAGCCAACTCTCGCACTCTACAGCGTTCTCTATTCCTTTCAAAGTCGGCGGATGAAATGACTGAAATCGTTTCAGTAACGTTTCCATTGGAGTCGGTGTGACATCCATTGGAGGATTAGATGTACTTCCCTGTTCTGGTACTCGTCTCGGAGGCATATCTAATAATCAAATAGATTAGTAACAAGTACAACAATTTTGTTTCAATCCTCCTCTGATCATCTTACTACTGATCTAGAATCAGTACTGATCCAATCTCAATAAAACATATTACTATATCAAATCAGATAAACAAGTAACATGTAATAAAGCAGTAAGACATGCTAGCATTCAAAAGCAGGAAAGAAAACCTCAATCTACCCCGCTCCCTAGCCTCTTCTATCTCAATCTAAAGGATCTATCGCTCTGATACCACCTATTGTGGGGACCCGGACGCTAATCATCTTTTTAATCATGATTGGGACTAATTAATCATTTATAGTAAACAGGGTCTAAATTTTTTTTTAAAACGCGGAAGGTAATAGAATCAAACTCCTATACATATCAGTATAAAAGTATAAATCTGATAAAATATACAACCATACACACTCAGGTTCAACAACTACTATCAAGTGTTTAAACCCTATCTCTAGTCCAAGTCCGGAATAACCACTTTAATCTCGATCTGTCTTCACCTCTGTGACCCTGTACCTGTCCCACCTGTTGTCATGCACACATATAAACAAGACAACAGCCGGATAACTCCGGTGAGATATAAATATCCCAGTATAAACAATGTATTAAATGCAATCATATAAAAAATATATAAAAGCATAAACAAACATCGAAGCATGTATCTAATTTGACTACATGAATCAATGACTCGTGATCTAATCTTATCTTATCTCAAATCTAGGGATCCCAATCTAAATTAGACTTTGGTATTCTGTATCGAGTGTCTGAGATAGACGTCGATCTACATCTAAGGCTCTTCGATACACCGTAAGTCTAGAGTCTTATCGGTTCTGAGAAAGACTCGGCGGTTCTGCCCTAGCTAGGCTGATCTGCCCTAGACTCGGACTCTGACTCTGTTCTAGGTCAATGTCTTAATATATCAATCTGATAATCTGCAAATCTCAATGCAATAAAATAAAGTATGTGATTTAGGGAAGCTCAAGTCAAACCTAACTCGAGTTGTGCAATCCCGAATCAACATTTATTTATACCTTTCTTGGTGTCTTCTTGAATCTGTCGAAGTCTCGAACACAAAGTCTGTCAATACTCAATCTGGTAATGACAAATCAATATATTCTGTATCAATAATCTAATCAAATCATAACATCTCTGTTTTATCAAATTCTGACAGTACAACAGTACAATCTGGCGATACTGATAATACTATATCAGTCTATATCAATTCCAAACATTTACAATCAACCACTGTACAAATCTGATATCAATTCTAGTCAATTTCATTCTGAAATTCATAACAATTCCATATTCAGTCCGTTTCTTAATCTGACTTCGATTCTACGCTATCTAACATGTCAAGAACAACATATATGACGTGTATTCAATTCTAACAACATCATAATTTCCAAACTTGACAAAACGTAATAAAACTTACGTCATGTAGTAGCCTGCGTTGCTAGGAACTCGGTACCGAAGTCGGATTTAAAATCTAACGGACGGATTTCTCACAAATCGAATTCTAAACTCAAAGATCATGTGCGCCAACCCTACTGGAACCCCCGCTCATGTGCGCGCATATAGTCGCGCATGTGCGCCGATCCTTCTGTTCTCGCACTTCAATTTTCACATGTGATCTCATTTCGTGTTTTGGTTAGCCCCTTCATAATCGTCTCGATTAAAAATCTATAATCGTAATTTAACACGACATAAAATCTCGGGCATTACACTAGCCCTTCCACCCTTATTGTTTTTCACGTTTGGGCTGTAGAGCTTAACAAAACCTCTCTTTCCTTTATTTAACTGGCCGCCTTAGAACGTTTCTTTAACAACATATTGTGAGCAGTCGATTTGAGAGAAGAGAGAGCGTGAGACTTGACAGGAAAAAGGTTGCTTCGTGTGCGTCCTCCTTCGGTGACTGAGTGTCTTCAGTGCTCTCTTTGCTTTGTGCTATTCTGTGTGTTTCTCTCTCTTTCTGTCACGGGATAAATCTCTATGTGTGTGCAACCTGCTGGCCGTGTTAGAAAGTGAGGAAGAAAGAGCGTGAGTTGAGGGCATTAATCAGTTTTCTTTTGGGAAACCTTTTGTGGTCTTCGACTTGGTTTACGACGTATTGGAGAGGCCAAAATCAGTTCTTCTGAGCCCCGTTTTATCCTAACATATCATATTGTATTGTTTATAGTTGTGGTGAAAGTTTCAGGTTGTCCAGCCAGATAAAGGAAGTAACAGCATCAATGATGGGCATAGAATAGTGGTATCAGAGCCATTGGTTGATGTCGCCGTCGGTTAGTCGGAATCTGAAACTCTTACTTAGGGTTTTGCTCTGGTATATTGGTTGGAACCTCTTTTTACTGTTTTTTGTAGCGTAACCGCTTGCCGCGGATTTATGTGCTGGGATTTGCTGCTGGTAAAACTTTAGGTTTTATGTGCTTGTTGTGTTTCAATTTCCGTGGCTAAAAGTTACTTCCGCTGTGTTCGCTTTGATCTTGTGTGATTTAAATTTTTTCTGTGTGAAAATTTGTTTTTTTTTATTAACTATTGAGGTTTTTTGAAAATGGCTATGACTGGATATCATCTCGAACCTTTTAACGAAAAACAGATTTTTCAATATGATCACAACAGAAAATGAAAGGTATTTTGGTACAACAAAGAGTTTTCAAAGCGATAAACTTGTCATATTCTACTGCTGAAACTCCTGAAAAAAGGGGTGAAATGGATGATTTTGCTTATTCGTCTATAATTTTGAACTTGTCTGACTCTGTGTCAAGAAAAGTTGGTAAACTGAAATCGGCTAAGGAACTTTGGGAAAAATTAGAAGAACTTTATACTGAAACCTCGTTGCCCAGTAAATTGTTTTTGCTTGAGAAATTTTTCCGGTTCAAACTTGCTTTAAACAAGGACATTGATGAAAACCTTGATGTGTTTACCAAATTAGTCAAGATATTAAGCAAACATGAGATAAGAATATTGATGATTACACTCCTATTGTTCTTTTAAATACCATACCTGATTCTTACAGTGATGTTAAATATGCTATTAAGTATGGTAGAGATCAGTTAAGTTTAGAAACTGTTGTGAACGGCCTGAAAAGCAAAGAGATAGATTTAAAAACCAATAAGGGTGGTAATAATTCTAGTGAGGTTATGTTTGTTAGAGGAAGGTCTCAACATAGATTTCAAAATCAAAAACCTTCAAACAACCATAACCAAGCGTTCGTTAAAAGTAGAGATAAGAGTAAATCAAGGTCTAAGTCGAAGCCCAAGAATAGAAAATGCTATAATTGTGGTGAAACTGGTCATTACATTAAAGAGTGTTCTAGGCCTAAGCAAAACCAAAACCAAAACCAAAACAAAAACTTTAAAAATCAGCATGATGACCATGCAAATATGGCTTCTGGTAGTGAAAACATGGGTGATATTTTTATGGTGACTAAAGTATGTGATGTGTCTGTGGTGAATTCTGTGCATTCAAGTTCTTTGTGTGAGAATGAATGGCTAGTTGATTCTGCGTACACTTTCACATGTCCCCATTTAAAAATCTATTTTCTAGTTATAAAGAAGTGAAGTATGGCTCTGTTTCCATGACAAATGAAAAATTGTGTCAAGTTGCTGGTCTTGGTGATGTATCAGTGTAATTTGATTCTGGTTATGTGTTAACTTTGAAAGATGTGAGGCAGGTTCCCGATTTATGTCATAATTTGATTTCTTGTGCCGCATTGGAAGATTATGGTTTACAGGGTAGATGGGGAAATGAGGTTATGAAAATTATGAAAGGGTCTTTAGTGGTTTTCAAAGCTGCCAAAAAGATAAACTTGTATGTTTGTCATGCTGAATCTGAACCTTTTATGCAAAATTCTGTGAATGTTGTCTTAAGTGACAAAACTGATTTGTGGCACAAAAGATTAGGTCACATGAGTTCTAAAGGCCTTTAAATTTTGCACGAAGATGGTTATTTTGGTAGTGATAAATTGTCTTGTATGCCATTTTGTGATTCTTGTGTTCTGGGTAAATAGTCCAGAGTTAAGTTTCCAAATTCCCCTATTCCCAAACACTCTGTCACTTCTGAAATACTTGAGTATTTGCATGCTGATGTGTGGGGTCCTGCTAGTGTGTCAACGCATGGTGGAAATAAGTATTTTCTATCTGTTATTGATGATTTTTCAGGAAAAGTTTGGGTGTTTTTAATGAAAAACAAATATGATGTGTTTGAGAAGTTTAAAAACTGAAAAAAAAAACTTGATTGAAAATAAAAAAAAAGTAAGAAAGTTAAAATTCTAAGAACTGATAATGGTTTTGAATTTTGTAATAGATTGTTTGACAATTTGTGTGTTGAATCTGGTATTCAAAGACATAGGACAGTCCCTTATACGCCTCAGCAAAATGGTGTCGCAGAACGTATGAATAGAACTTTACTTGAAAGGGTAAGGTGCAAGCTTGCAAGTTCTGGTCTTTCAAAAAAGTTCTGGGGTGAAGCTGTTTGCAATGCTGCTTATTTGATAAATAGGTATCCTTCTGTGCCTTTGAATGGTAAGTGTCCAGAATCTATGTGGTCTGGTACGCAAATTAATTTTTCAAACTTGAAAGTCTTTGGTTGTTCTGCTTTTGTGCATCAGAAAAATGACAAACTTGAACCTAGGTCCATGAAATGTGTTTTGCTTGACTATTCTGATGGGGTTAAGGTTTATAGAATGTGGTTAAGAGACCAACTTGGTTTTAAAGTGATAATCAGTAGGGATGTTGTTTTTATTGAGTTTGAATTTCCCTGTTTATCTGTTCCTTTACCTATTCCTGAAGCTGCCACTGCTCCAAACAAGGTGGAGCATTTACTTGGTCCAAGTCATGATTCCAAAAATGTAAAGAATGTTCCTGGTGTGAATGATTTACCTGAAAATCTGCCTGAAACTGTTTTTGATAATCAAGTTGATACTGATGCGCATGAAGAAATTGTTAAAAATATGCATGAAACTCATCTTAGTGATTTGAATGATTATCAATTGGCCAGGGATAGACCTAAAAGAAATATTAGGCAGCCACAAAATTTTGATGATTTTCATATGACTTCTCATGCATTTAGTGTGTTTGAGTCAACTGATAGAACCAAAGTCATATGAAGAAGCTTTAAAATCTGAAAACTCTGTGCAATAGATAAATGCGATGAATGAAGAAATTAATTTGTTGCATGTTAACAACACTTCGATTCTTGTACCTAAACTTGAAAATTGTTCTATTGTGGACTGTAAGTGGTTATTTAAGGTCAAGAATGAATGTGAATATGTCAGATTTAAAGCTAGGTTAGTGGCTAAGGACTTTACTCAAAAGGAAGGGATAGATTATACTGAAATATTTGCTCATGTCGTAAAGTTTACTACTGTGAGAATTATGCTTGCCCGTGTTGCTCAGTTTGATTAGGAGTTGAAACAATTATATGTTAAAACTGAATTTTTATGTGGTGAACTTGACGAAAATTTTTTTATGAGGAAACCTGATGGTTTTGTTGATTCTAAGTATCCTGATCATGTTTGTTTGTTAAAGAAATCTTTGTATGGATTGAAGCAATCTCCTAGGCAATGGAACAAAAAGTTCGATGAATGCATGCTCTCTATGGATTTTACTAGAAGTAATTATGATCATTGCTTGTATTTCAAACAAAATGTTAAAGTTCCTATTTTCTTGCTTATCTATGTGGATGATATGCTATTGATTAGTCCTTGTGTGAAAACTATTGATCATGTCAAAAATTGCTTGAGTGCTAAATTTGATATGAAATTCCTAGGAGATGCAAAACGTATTCTTGGCATGAATATTTATAGGGATAGAAAACGTTCTGTCATTTTGTTGAATCAAGATACTTATGTTAAGAAAGTTTTAAGTAAATTTTCCACGTCGAATGCAAAACCAGTCAATGTGCCTTTAGCTGGTCATTTTGTTCTAAGTAAAGAGCAATCTCCTAAAAATGATTTTGATGTTAAAAACATGAAGAATTTGCCATATTCAAATGCTATAGGTTCTGGCATGTATTTAATGGTTAGCACAAGGCCTGATATTGCTTATTCTGTGAGTTGTTTGAGTCGGTATATGTCTAATCCTGGTGTTTACCATTGGCTAGCTGTCAAATGGCTTTTGAGATATAGGAATGGTTCTGTGAAGCATTGTTTAAAATTTTAAAAATCTGATATTGATGTTAAATTGGTTAGATAAGTGGATTCTAATTATGAAAATGATAGGGACAATAGAAAATCAACTTCTTATGTGTTTACACTGTGTGGTGCTTGTATTAGCTGGAAATCTCAATTACAACAAATTGTTGCCCTTTCAACCACTGAATCTGAGTATGTTGTTGTCACTGAAGCTTTAAAAGAAGCTATTTGGTTGAAAGGTCTCATTTCTGAAATTGGTTTTCTTGAAGGTGAAGTTGTAGTATCTTCTGATAGCCAGTCTGGTATACAACTGTGTAAGAATCCTGTTTTTCATGATAGAACTAAACATATTGATGTTAGATTCCACTACATTCAAGATGTGGTTGCAAAAGGCATAGTCTATCTTGAAAAAATCCCTTCTCAATTTAATCATGCTGATATGGGAACTAAGTGTTTATCAGCTGAAAAATTTATATCTTGTATAAAAATTTTAAACTTTGATGCTTCTGATTGATGTGTGTTGTTTCTGTTTTGTAGTGTAGCTTACTTAGTGTTTGCTACATATTGTTACTTGTACTAACTTTGTGTTTTCTGCAAGTGGGGCAATGATGATGGATGTAGGTGACTCTCCTGACCAGTTGAACCGGTATTGGGCCAAAAGGTGGAGAAATGTTGGGTTTGGCCCAACTTTCCTCCAGCCCATTACTGTAGCCCAAGCCCTTCCACCCTTATTGTTTTTCATGTCTGGAATGTAGGACTTAACAAAACCTTTCTTCCCTTTATTTAACTGGCCGCCTTAGAACGTTTCTTTAAACAACAGATTGTGAGCAGCCGATTTGAGAGAAGAAAGAGCCTGAGACTTGACAAGAAAAAGGTTGCTTCATGTGCGTCCTCCTTCGATGACTGAGTGTCTTCGGTGTTCTCTTTGCTTTGTGCTATTCTGTGTGTTTCTCTCTCGTTGTGTCACGGGATAAATTTGTGTGTGTTCGCAACCTACTGGCCGTGTTAGAAAGTGAGGAAGAAAGAGCGTGAGTTGAGGGCATTAATCAGTTTTCTTTTGGTAAACCTTTTGTGGTCTTCGCCTTGGTTTACTGCGTATTGGAGAGGCCAAAATCACTTCGTCTGAGCCCCGTTTTATACTAACCTATCATATTTGATTTGTTTATAGTTGTGGTGAAAGTTTCAGGTTTTCCAGCCAGATGGAGGAAGTTACAGCATCACTGATGGGCACATAACAAAAACTAAGGTTGTAAACAATTCTAGCCGATTCGCAAGATTTTCGAGTCTACTCGATAATATTTGATTTGTAATTGAAGTTATCGAACTCGGGTCAAACTCGAACATATTCAACTTTTTTCTAACCGAAGTTGTAACGTCTCAGATTCGACGACTATCCTCATTGTACTAAAACGAGTATTTTCAGTGTACTTATGTCGTAACTCACATGCATCTTATGAAACTTCACAGTGAGTCATCCATATCAGAATTGCCCCAAGTCAAGCATGCTTAACTTTGAAGTTCTTATGTGATGAGCTCCCGCAAAATTCTCTTAAGATGCGTGTGAGTGAGGGCATAAATATGATAGAAAGACTGGTCTTGATATAGCGGAGACAATCGTCGAATATACGACATTGAATAATTTGAGCCAAAATTTTTCTTTTCCGGACGAGTGAAGAAGCATTTTGGTCAATAAATAGGAGCATGAGCGCCTATGTATGGGCGATTACCTGTCTGATGATTGAAAAGAGAAGAAAATGTGACACCTAAGCGTCCAACAATAGGTGGCCCAGCCCCCGTAATGAAAGTGACCAGGCGCTTAAGAGTGATACGTAGGATCGACGAGGCCTCGCATAAACAATTCCGGAAAAGAAAGAACACGCGTTTTTAAGAAGAGAATCATCAAATATCGAGATTATAGAGCATATATATACACAAGAAAAAATATTGGGGAGAACGGCTCTGAGACCAAGAGGAGACATAGAAGAGCGAGGAATCACGGTTAACATCTTTCCACAAGTCTTTTCAAAACATCTATAAAGAGGACTTTTCCTCGTTTGTAATTTCTCACATCAATTCTTCTTCACCTTTTTCCTCTAACTTAGAATGTTTTAAGTAAGTGCACTTAAATCCAAATTCTTGGATTTAGATTTTTAAGTTTAACGCTTAGAATTCAGGTATATCATATTGATAATATTATAAATATTTCAATGTTCGTTTGACTTTAAAATTTATAGTGTTATTATTATTTTAAAGTCGATAATCATTGTATTTTAGAAAGCAAATTATCAACAACCTTGAATATCAAGACAGGACAATATCGTTTTAAGGAAAAAAAAAAGTCAAACTCATATTTTAACTATTTTTCATAGTAATTTTTGTTCACCCATTTATATCCCGTGTTTAACAAGTACTAAAATTTTGTCCACAAACGTTTCAACTAACCAATTATGAGTAGGTTGTCATAGGAGGTTCTATATAGATATAATAGACAGAAAAAGGATCCGCTAAATCTCCTTTACCACTATTGGGGAAAAAAAAGTGTTGACCAACTACAAGAATGAAAATTATCACATTTTTTAGATCATATACATTTAAATTTAATAACGTGCCGATTATGAACAAAAAATCTCAAGTTAACACAAGATATACTCCCTCTATACTCTATTTCTCTATATTTATTAAAATAATTTGTCCAGTCAACATACTTACATGTATTAGGTGATACCCCCAAAGGAGCCCGGGCCCGGGTAAAGCTCCGGACCCGGAAGGTTCTTGGACTCGGATAAGTGGAGAGGAGGGAGGAGATACCAAAGTATGGTTACATGCGGCGAGCCGGTGTGAAGGAAGGATCCCGGGTCTTCACTGGCCCGGCGAGTTGTGCACCACGTAGCAAGCGACTACCAGGGGAATAACCAGTCAGTACCGGGGGTTATAGCTTCCCGGTCCCAGAAGTTCCCGGGTAAATAATATCCGGGAAGAAAACCCAATCTCTCCCTGGTCACCACGTTCTCCGAAAAACTCGGAACCTGTACTCCCACGTTCTGTGACCAAGCCAACATTCAACATGTGGCCCACTACTTTACAACGTGGCCCACCACCCACAATCGTGACCATCACCCGAACTTTGTGGGCAAGTCACTTACCCGATTCACCTATAAGTACCCCTCGCAGGTATTCTCAAGGGGCATCGATCCTTTTCTCTAAAAAACACACAAGCACTCACGAAGATTCTTATTTTCTTCCCAAGTTTTCCTTTGCGTACATCACTGACTTGAGCGTCGGAGTGGATACGCCGGAACAACTTCCGGAGCTCCCCTAACGTTCTGTGGTTTCAGGGTTATTACTCAAATCATCCCGGGCGTTGTCTTTCAGGTGACAGGGAGCTCAACCACCCCGGGCCATCAGTAACTCGCATTAACATTCACACATATATCTAAACACTCGACTTGGCAAATCGCCCACCCGGCTACTACCCGATTTGCCCGGTTGACATCATTGGCGCCGTCTGTGGGAAACTGAAGCTCGAGACGTAGATATGGTTTCCACTCGCAAAACTACTGGGAACAACTCTGGTCCTCAGAACCCTGAGGGGGGTAGGGGAACTCAAGAAAATCCATTATTCAGTCACGTCCCCGAGGAGCTGTCACAACTAATTGCTGCCGCTGTCCAAAAAGCCCTCGATGAAAGGGTCCCACCCGAATCTAGCCAACCAAGGGACAGTGAGGCTATGGGAGAATCTCCTCTCGAGAAAGAAAGAGACAGGGAAGAAAGTTCTCAGACGTTTTCCAAAGCTCCTGCATTCACTGTGGCCCAGGAGCTGAAGGATTTGAGAAAGAAAGTGAAAGAATTGGAGGCCAGGGCCGGGTCCTCTCATGCGATAACCCCGGTCAGCTCTCGGGGATGCCCTTTCTCCCCGGAGATTGTAAGCGAGCCCCTCCCCGCTCACTTCAAGATCACCAACATCCGAGAGTATGATGGAAATTCCGATCCTGAAGAACATCTCGCCCGGTTTGAAAATATGGCGATGTTGCACTGTTACCCTGACAAGATAAAATGCAAGGTATTCCTCACCACCTTGGTGGATTCTGCCTAGAAGTGGTTTGAAAAGTTGGAACCCCGGAGCATCCAATCTTTCGAAGGTTTCAGGGACACCTTTGTACATCACTTTAGCAGCAGCAAGAAATACAAGAAGACTGCCTTCAGCCTGTTCGAAATAAAGCAGTTAGGCGATGAATCTCTCCGGGCATATATTCGCCGGTTCAACAAAGCATCCCTGGAATTCCCGGCTTGTGCCCCGGAGACCAAAACTACAGCGTTCACTCAAGGGCTCAGAGAAGGAGATTTTTTCCGATCCCTGGTAAAGAAGCAGCCGGGGGATTTTGAAGATCTGTTGTCCCGGGCAGAAAAATACATAAACATGGAAGAAGCCCAGAGACAGAAAAGGGAATCTACCCGAAAAGAAAGAAATGACCGAGCTGGAAAGCCAGACGATAAAACTCGGGGAAGTGATCTCGGGCGTTTTTCTCGATACACCCCAATGAGGTCACGTCGGGACGAAGGGGTCCATATATGTGACGGTGATCGGGGAGCCTTATCATCCCGGTCACCCCTAAATTTACCACCTGTCACCAAGATGTGCTCTTATCACGGAGAATGCGCACACAGTACAAATGAGTGTAGAAGATTGAAGAGGGCCCCTTCCCAGTCGGGCCCGGGTGAGCCATTACCATTAGCAAAGAAGTCCCGGGGACCACCGTGGATACCTAAAGATGCGAGGTGCAGGCCGGGGGATATAGGCCCGGTAAGAAAAGAGAAAAGGGATAGTCCCGGGCAAACATACCAGGGCCGAGTAATTAAGGACGGAGGAAGATCACCAGTCCTTGGGGTGATTAAAATGATTTCTGGGGGTTCGACAGATGGAGATTCTAACCGGGCCCGGAAAGCACATTCCCGGCATGCGAGTCTTGGGGTAGATAATACACCAGGAGATGATGTACCGGTCATCAGTTTTGGCCCCAGAGATCTTCAAGGAGTCAGCCTGCCGCACAATGATGCCTTAGTCATCCAGGCAAAAATAGCGAATTATGACATTCGCCGGGTCTTCGTCGATTCGGGGAGCTCGGTGAATGTTATTTTTCAGGAGGCCCTGGACCAAATGAAGTTAGAAGATTATCAGTTGCGACCGGTAGAAACAGCATTGTTTGGATTTGCTGGCCACACTGTCTACCCTCGGGGGGAAATCGTCCTACCCCTCACTGTAGGAACCGAGGAGCTCAGAAAGACAGTGATGACGGTGTTCACTGTGGTAAGTGCCCCTACCTCTTATAATATCATTTTGGGCAGACCTGCTATGAATGCTCTCCAGGCCGTGGCTTCCGCCTATCACCAGAAGCTTAAGTTCCCGGTGGGGAACAGAGTGGGAGAAGTAAGGGGAGACCAGCCATCTTCCCGCGATTGCTATGCAGAAACTGTCCGGGTGGAAAATAAAAGAGCCCGGCGAAGCGGCGAAGACCGGAGGGCAGGGAAGGAGGAGGTACACTCTATCCAACAAGTACATGTGGTGGAAGGGGAGGAGCAGGAAGAAGTAAGCGTCTTACCCGGGCAGCCCGAGAGGACGATAAAAATAGCTCGAGATCTGGAGCCAATCACCCGGGCTCAGTTGATAAGGTGCCTAGAAGAGAACGTGGACATCTTCGCATGGCTTTCCTCAGAGTTGGTGGGGATCTCACCCCACATAGCATAGCACAAGTTGAACATCGTCCCGGGTTCCCGGGCAGTGAAGCAGAAAAAGAGACACTTTGGTCCTGAAAAGGATAAAGTGATTGCCGACCATGTGGCAGAACTATTGAAGGCCGGGCAAATCAGAGAGGTTCAGTATCCCACCTGGCTATCCAATGTAGTCTTGGTTCCCAAATCGGCCGGCAAGTGGCGGATGTGCGTTGACTTCAGGGATTTGAACAAAGCTTGTCCAAAAGATTGCTACCCCCTACCCCGGATTGACCAGCTGGTAGACTCCACATCGGGGTATGAGCTACTGAGTTTCATGGACGCATACCAGGGGTACCACCAGATCCCCCTAGCCCGAGAGGATCAGGAGAAGGTTAGTTTCATTACCACGGGAGGAACCTTCTGCTATGTGGTCATGCCCTTCGGACTGAAGAATGCCGGGGCCACATACCAGAGATTAATGGACAGGATATTCACCAAGCAAGCCGGGCGGAATATTGAAGTTTATGTGGATGACATCTTGATAAAGTCCCGGGCACATACTGAGTTCATCCCTGACCTCGAGGAGACTTTCGCCACTCTCCGGGAGTATGGGGTTAAGCTGAACCCGTCCAAATGCACATTTGGGGTTAAAAGTGGCAAGTTCCTCGGGTTCATAGTCACCGAGAGAGGAATTGAAGTTAATCCGGAGAAAGTCCGGTCGATTACTGAAATGGCATCCCCAAAATCGGTCAGGGAGGTGCAGAGACTCACGGGGAGAATCGCCGCCCTGTCACGTTTCATTTCCCGATCTGCACACCGAAGCTACCCTTTCTTCCAGGCCCTGAGGAGGGCTAAAGAATTTGGCTAGGACGAAAAATGTGAAAAAGCTTTCGGGGAATTGAAGAATCATCTAGCCGTGCTCCCTGTCCTTGAGAAGCCCGGACCCGGGGAGAAGCTCTGGGTATACCTTTCTGCCACCGAGTATGCTGTCAGCTCTGTACTAATCCGAGAAGAAGATACGGATCAAAAACCGGTCTATTTTGTAAGTCATGCACTCAAAGGGCCAGAGATCAGGTATACAGAGGTAGAGAAAGTGGCCCTGGCCCTGGTTATCACAGCACGAAAACTACGCCCATACTTCTTGTCTCATCCTATCACTGTGTTGACTAACTCCCCTCTCGGGAGAATCATGACTCAACCCGAGGTCTCAGGAAGGTTGGTAAAGTGGACTGTGGAGTTGGGAGAATATGACATCGAGTACCGGCCCCGGCGGGCCATTAAGGCCCAGGCCTTGTCAGATTTCATCATTGAGATGGTGGTCCCCGATACCGGGGAAGTTTGGAGGGTATTTGTAGACGGGGCTTCCTGCAAAGAGGGTAGTGGCGTGGGGGTCCTGCTGATACCACCTACCGAAGAAAAAATACGGTTGGCTGTCAGATTGGACTTCCGGGCCTCTAACAACGAAGCAGAGTACGAGGCTGTTGTCAACGGGATAGAAGCAGCCCGGAATGCCGGAGCTAGCCGGGTCATTATCTATACGGATTCACAGTTGGTAGCCCAGCAGGTAAAAGGAGTGTATGAGACTCGGGAGGAAAAATTTGGGAAATATCTAGCTCTCATTAAAGATTTGTCAGCACATTTCACAGACTGGAGCATAGAGCAAATCCCCCGGGAGAAAAATACTGAATCCGATGCCCTGGCAAAGATGGCAGCTTCACTTTCTGGTTGTCAAGAGCCAGGCATATCTTACCACACCAACCTGGTCTCTTCAGTGGAGGCCGGGCCCCCTCCAGCCCGAGGAGAAGACTGGACTACCCCAATCCTTGACTATATCTCCCGATTTGGTCTACCGGAGGATGTTAAGGAGGCCAGTAAAATCAAAAGGAGAGCAGCTCGTTTTGTTGTAATCGGTGATAATCTATACCGACGATCTTTCCAGGGTCCCCTCCTCAAGTGCGTCGCCGGGGATGAATCCAATTATGTCTTGAGGGAGATCCATGAAGGCTGTTGTGGAGATCATATAGGGGCAACTTCCCTGGTCAAGAAGGCTTTGCTTGCCGGGTTCTGGTGGCCTACCATGCATCAAGATGCCACCCGGGTAGTCCACTCTTGCGAAGGATGCCAAAGGCATAGCAGCATTAACCACCACCCGACGGCCTTGATGAAGCCTATCTGGGCATCTTGCCCCTTTGACCAATGGGGCTTGGATATTGTGGGCTCTTTCCCTGTAGCCCGAGCCCAGAAGAAGTTCCTGCTGGTAGGGATTGACTACTTCTCTAAGTGGGTGGAAGCAGAGCCCCTGGCTAAGATTACTGAAGGAGAAGTTCTCAAATTTCTATGGAAAAATATTGTCTGCAGGTTCGGCATCCTCCGGAAGCTTGTCTCTGACAATGGCAGGCAATTCCAGGGGAATAAGGTCAGAGCTTGGTGCGAGGAGATGAAGATTACTCAAGCTTTCACCTCAGTTGCCTACCCCCAAGCCAATGGGCAGACTGAGGTGACCAACCGCACTATTGTCCAAGCTCTCAGAGCCCGATTATTTGGAGTTGGTAAGGATTGGGTGGAGGAGCTGCCTAGTGTTCTTTGGGCATACCGGACTACGCCTCGAACAGCTACTGGGGAAACACCATTCAGCTTAGTGTATGGATCTGAAGCAGTGCTCCCAGTAGAGATCGGGCAGACATCAGCCCGGATAGACACCTATCCGGAAGGCAATTACAACGCCCGTGCCAGTGAACTTGATTGCATTGAAGAAAGGAGAGAGAGAGCGACGATCAGAATGGAGGCCTATCGACGCCGGGTGATGAAAGCTTATAATCAGAGGGTCCGACACCGAGAGTTTCAAATTGGAGACATGGTCCTCAAGAAAGCAAACCCGGCGGGAGATGTGGGCAAGCTTGAGGCCCGGTGGGAAGGTCCTTACAAAGTAGTGCGCAGAGTTAGCTCAGGCACCTATTATCTTGAAGATGGACAGGGCCATTGAAGAACCTAAAGGGGGGGTGAATAGGTTCTTTAAGGCCCTTAGCGTTTTTAAAACGAGTTTGCAAAAATTGCAAGCGGAAGACTTGAGGGACAATCACAAATAAAAATGAATGCGTAAAGTAAGTGCGTAAAATAAATGCGTAGTAAAGTAAATGCGTAAAGTAAAGAGGGATAGAGATGTTTATGGAAGTTCGACGAAGAATCGTCTACGTCTCCCCTTCTCGATGAGGATCGAGGTATCACTATGACGACTTGGCTTTAGGAGCTCCAAGCTAGCTTTTACAACCACGCCTCGATGCGTCTACTTGGACTTGAGGGCTCCAAGGATAGCCACGAACTTTACAACCCACTCGAGAGTATTACTTTCACTCTTTTTCTACAACTCTTTTGATATTACAACTCTTTTAATCAACGCGCACAAGAGATAGTAGAAAGCTTTGTAAGAGACAAGAGAGAATGGAGTGGGATGATTGAGAATCCATCCTCAAAGGCCTATTTATACTAGTCTTGGACGCCAAGGTTCGGATCTTCTGTTTATACTTCGGAACGTCCGATGTGATTGAAATCAATTTGCGTAATTCTGGAATGACTTCGGATCTTCCGTTCTTGACTTCGTAGGGTCCGAACATATGCTTCGGAGGGACCGATCAAACTTCGTTTCTTCTGAACAGTTCTTTTAGACAGTGTATGAACAACTTCGGAAGGTCCGAACTCCAGTTCGTACCGTCCGAACATTCCCGCGTTTCCAGAGATTTGAAATCTTCAACACTTCGTAGCTTCCGATCATGTCCATCGTAGCGTCCGAAATCTACTCAATCAACAGTCAGATCAATTTGTCTCCGGATTGAAGTGATTTGATTGCTTGTGTTCGGAACGTCCGATCCAGTCTTCGGAACGTCCGAACTTGCTCCTCGCAGCTTCCGAACAGCTTCTATTTTGCTTCTGATTGGCACAATTTCGGAACGTCCGAACCAAATTTCGGATCTTCCGAACGTAACCTTGTTCTTAATTTCCTGCATGTACATTTTTAATCCAAGTTTTGGTATCATCAAAACAAAAACTTTGGGATATGTTACAGCATTAAAAACATTAATCTCATCCTCGAGATTTGTATGCGTTTAAGGCGTAACAATCTCCCCCTTTTTGATGATCACAAAACTTGGTTAAAAATTGAGAAACAATAATCAACATAATCTAATGGTTATTAAATAACTCCCCCTTAATCAAATAACAAGTCTAAGAGGTTGAATTAATAGCAATTTTAACCAAATAAATTCTCCCCCTTTTTGCGATAATCAAAAAGACATAAGCATAAAGAGAGACAAATAAACAGGTAAAATATCCACTAATAAATGCAAGTCTTGTATACAATGATGCATAAAGATAAAATAAACAAAAATAACAAAAACATAAGCTAAGAATCTGCATCCCGCGACTCTCTATGGCTCCTCATCTCAGCCTCGATGGAATCAAGACGCGAGGAAGTCTCAGTATGATGGCGCTCTAAGGTAGACTCCAAAAGAGAGAAACGAGTGTCGAAACGAGTCTCCAATCGCTCGATATACTCGAAAATCCGATCGTAGGGTCCAGAGGGAGCAGGCGGAGTGAAGCCATGAGGAAGGTCATCCATGGTCATCAAAGGAGTGCTAATAGGGTCGGGACCACGCTGCTGGGATGTAGAGGGAATATCAGACGAAGGGGTAGGAGTGGTACCCGTAGTAGGAGGACCAGCGGGAAATCCTCTCGTCTGAACGTGAGGAGGAAGAAGACCGAAGGGAACATGAAAGTGTTCGGTCGGACGATAGGACGCAAAGATGCGATCCTTGTCGACGACCCAAGAGGATAAGACGGGATTCCAAGAGAGTCCCATCTTAACAACGGTATCATGGTCGATAGTCTCGCGGGGAGAAATAGACACGGATTCTTCATCTGCAAAATCAATGTCCAAATGGGCTAGAATCCGGTTAATGAACCGGCCAAACGGAAAAGAGACGCGAGTAGAAGTAGCCGCGTACTGCATGGCGTACATAAGAAAACGGGGAAGGTTAAAAGAGCGCTGGAAGACTAAGTAATAGAGAATGTACAGATCGAGATACTTGCAAGTGGAGAGGTCTCCACTGCGAGGAACAATGGAAGAAGTGATAAGCTTTAGAACAAGCTGAAGCTGAGGAGGAAGGTCCTTCGCATGAGGACGGTCATCGGCAGGAGTAGGCAGACGACCGAAGATGGTGGTCAAGGCAGTGACTCGATCAAAAGTGGGGTCATTCTCAGTCCAAGACTGAGAAAAGAACTCACTCGGTCCGTCTCGAGGAAGATCGAACCAAGTAGAGAGGTCGGCGGTAGAAAAAGAAATGAACCGACCCTGAACAATGGTAACAACATGAGTGTCATCACCACCAAGAACTAAGGAAAAGTTCGCATAGAACTGATGCATGAGAGAGGGGTAGATGACATCGGGTACAGAAGGTAGGAAAAAATTCCCCCAACGTTGAGACTCAATAAAAGTAATCAACGTAAAGGAATTCGCACGGAGGTATTCGGTGTGAAGGGTACGACCAGGCAGAATGTTACGGGTTTCGAATTCAGGTGGGATAGGACGAGGGTTGGGTGGTTGGGTAAGATCATGGTGAAAGGCACCGTGACGAGGGCGAACATTTCGGCCAGCTGTGTTACGGCGCGGAGGCATAGTGAGTAGCGGGTGTTTTGTGGGGAAAGAAAGAAGGATGTGAATTAGCAAATGAATCAGAGGATCCGAACGCCTATTTATAGGCCATGTTCGGACGGTCCGAACATGAGTTCGGAAGGTCCGGAATGCGAACAGATCGGTTATCTGACAAGACGTTCGGACGATCCGATTAACAGTCGGACATTCCGATCCTAGAACGGAGACTACGAGGAGTAAACGGAGGGTCCGAAGTTCGACAGTCAGGCATTGGGAAGGCGCGAACATTAAATGACATCGGAAGGAGGTTCGGACGATCCGATGTGTGTTCGGATGGTCCGAAGAGTGAATCGGAGGTTCTGGAACCTATGGTCAGGTTCGGACGATCCGAACACCTTCGGTGGATCCGAAGTGAAACGAAGCATCCGAATAAGGAACGGTGATTCCGAAGTAGCCAAGATGAGGAACACCTAAAATTTAAAATATTTAGCACATAAAAGAATGTTGAGCTATAATTATGGATAAATACAATTAATTTGTATTATCCGACATTATAATGCTCACATTAATAATACTCCCCCTCAATTTAACAAATATGTACGAGAGTATTTGACTAATGTTTACAACTCAATCATGCCAAGTTCACCACGCAAATGAGTAAAAGTAGATTCATCTAGTGGTTTTGTAAAAAATATCAGCAATTTGATTCTTGGTGTCAACAAAGTGAAGTTCAACATCATTTTGCTCAATGTGATCACGAATAAAATGATGTCGAATGTCAATATGTTTTGTACGAGAATGTTGAACTGGATTCTTTGTTAGACATATGGTGCTTGTATTATCACAAAAGATTGGAATTTTTGAAAAAGTAACACCATAGTCGAGTAATTGATACTTCATCCAAAGAATTTGTGCACAACAACTACCGGCAGCCATATACTCGGCCTCGGTCGTTGAAAGTGCAACACAGTTTTGCTTTTTAGAAAACCATGACACCAAGCAATTTCCCAAAAAGAAACAAGTACCACTAGTGCTCTTTCTATCCACCTTATATCCTCCAAAGTCGGCATCACAGTAAGCTTTTAAATCGAAAAATGAGTTCTTAGAATACCATAATCCGAGATTTGGAGTATTTGAAAGATATTTGAAAATGCGTTTTAAGGCGAATAAGTGTGATTCCTTTGGACATGATTGAAATCGTGCACACAAGCAAACACTAAACATAATGTCAGGTCTACTAGCAGTCGCATAGAGTAGGGAGCCAATCATGCTACGAAATAACTTTTGGTCAACAGGTTTACCTCCCTCATCTTTGTCGAGTCTGACTGTCGTGCTCATAGGTGTGGATGAGGCTTTGGAAGACTCCATCCCAAACTTTTTGAGCATCTCCTTGATGTACTTCCCTTGGTTGACAAAGAAACCATCCTTGCATTGCTTGATTTGGAGACCAAGGAAGTAGTTGAGCTCGCCCATCATGCTCATCTCAAAGTGATCCTGCATAAGCTTAGAAAAATCTCTACACAAGTGTTCATTAGTAGCACCAAAAATAATATCATCTACATATATTTGTACTATCAGCAAATCATTATCTTTAGTCAAGGTAAACAAGGTAATATCAACTTTACCCCTACAAAAACCATTAGACAGCAAGAAAGTAGACAATTTCTCATACCAAGCTCTAGGAGCTTGTTTCAAACCATACAAAGCCTTATCAAGTTTATACACATAATCAGATAAGTGCACATCTTCAAAACCAACAGGTTGCTCAACATACACTTCTTCTTTCAAATCACCATTAAGAAAAGCACTTTTAACATCCATTTGAAACAATTTAAAGTCTCTAGAGCAAGCAAAAGCAAGTAGCATGCGAATGGATTCTAGTCTAGCAACAGGGGCATAAGTCTCATCATAATCAATTCCCTCTTCTTGACTATATCATTTAGCTACTAGCCTAGCTTTATTTCTAGTGATTGTACCATGCTCATCTAACTTGTTCCTAAATACCCATTTAGTTCCTATGACAGGTCTATCAGTGGGTCTAGGTACAAGATTCCAAACTTTATTCCTTCTAAATTCATTTAGTTCATCTTGCATAGCAATAATCCAAGAATCATCAAGTAAAGCTTCTTCTATGTTCTTAGGCTCTATGTGAGAAAGAAAAGCAAGATAATTGCACATATTAGAGGAGCGAGTAGATACTCCCTTCGATGGGCTACCAATGATGAGGTTCATGGGATGATCCTTGTGCGTAGTCCACTCCTTCGGAAGAGGTGCGTCCTCTTGATCTTTAGGAACATCATCTAGGCTTGTGGACTCCAACTCTTCGCCAAGGATATCTATATCATCATCATCAGAAACAACAGGTCTAGGCAAGCAAGGGTTAGTTTCATCAAATATGACATGAATAGATTCTTCAACTAGTAAAGTGCGTTTATTAAAGACTCTATATGCTTTGCTAGAAGTAGAGTAACCAAGAAATATACCTTTGTCCGATTTAGCATCGAACTTACCCAGGTTGTCCTTACCATTGTTGTGGATGAAGCATTTTGATCCAAAAGCGCGGAAGTAAGAAATGTTAGGCTTTCTCCCTCTCCATAGTTCGTATGGAGTTTTCTTGAGAATTGGCCTTATTGATACGCGATTGATGATGTAACAAGCAGAACTCATCGCTTCAGCCCAAAAATATTTTGGTAGAGAATGCTCACATAGCATGGTCCTTGCAATC
Source organism: Primulina eburnea (assembly GCF_022965805.1). Lineage (NCBI taxonomy): Eukaryota > Viridiplantae > Streptophyta > Magnoliopsida > Lamiales > Gesneriaceae > Primulina > Primulina eburnea. Next base: position 13,371,135 of record NC_133116.1, read on the forward strand.
TCTACTAGGGTCCTATTCTTCCTCTCAACGACACCGTTTTGTTGAGGAGTTCTAGGACAAGAAAAGTTGTGACCAATGCCTTTGCTTTGACAAAAAATTGAAAAATTTTCATTTTGAAATTCCGTTCCGTGGTCACTACGGATTTGTTTGATCAAAAGATTTTTCTCATTTTCAACCTTTTTGACAAAAATTTTGAAATGATCAAAGGCATCACTTTTGTGGGCTAAAAACAATGTCCAAGTAAAACGTGAAAAATCATCCACAATGACAAAAGCATAGGATTTACCTCCTAGACTAGTTGTCCTCGAGGGACCACATAAATCTAGGTGAAGTAATTCAAGGGGCATAGAAGTGGATACAAAATTTTTATTTTTGAAAGATTCCTTTGTGTGTTTATCAAGTTGACAAGCATCACAAAAAGAATCTAATTTTAAATTCAGCTTTGGCATTCCGGAAACTAGGTCAAGTTTTAAAAGTTTTTCTATGGTGCTCATCCCAACATGACCAAGTCGTCTATGCCAAAGAATGTTGTCATCAACATTTAATGTTACAAGGCTTTTTATTTTTGAAAAAGATGAAATCTTTAAATCGACCTTGTAAACATTTTCACTTCTATAACCTTTGAAACTAATGGATTTGTCAGTTGTGAGTGATACAGTGCAATCGTGTGGTGTGAATTTGACTTCATAACCCCTATCGCACAATTGACTAATGCTTAGGAGGTTATGTTTAAGTCCTTTCACAAGAAGTACATCATCAATAATAGTAGAGTTAGATATACCTATTGAGCCGATGCCTTCTATGATCCCTTTGCTGTTGTCTCCAAAGGTCACCGATCCCTTTTCTTTTGGTCGAATGGATTGTAGCAGCTTCTTTTCTCCCGTCATGTGTCGAGAGCATCCACTGTCAAGATACCAAGTGCTCGATAACTTGTCTCCCCTTTGTCCCTATAAGATTGAGATACAATTTGATAGTTGGTACCCGTTTCTTTGGGTCCTTTGAGGTTAGTAGTAGTTAGGGATTTGGGGATCCATTTCCAATAACTATTCTTATTGTGTTGGTGTCTAAGTTTCTTGCATTTAGGTCTTATGTGGCCTATCTTACAACAGTAAGTGCATGTTGGTGGTGTTCTTAGTTTTGCCTTTGCGATAAGACTAGCGAAGTTGACTGATTTCTTTTCATATCCTAGACCTCCTTTGTCGAAGTTACACCTTTGCATGCTCAAGAGGTTTTCTAGTTTACCGCTACTCACATTGAACTTGTTGAAGGCTTTCTCTAAGTCTCTTAGGTTTGTCTTGAGCTTAGTGTTGTCATGCATCCTAGCTTCTAGTTCAGTTTTAAGTTGCTTATTCTCATTTCTAAGTGACTTAGCCTTATTGTACATACTAGTGTAAGCGGAGAGTAATTCATCGTAAGAGGGAACCTCGTCGTCATCCGAGTCGGTCAGATGATCTTCCTTTGCCATGAAGCATAGGGTAGACTCCTCTTCGTTGTCGCTGTCGCTCCACGTGGCTAGAAGGGCCTTCTTCTTGTCTTTGCCGGCCTTCTTCTTGGAGGGACACTCGTTTGCATAGTGACCCTTTTGTTGACAGTTGTAGCAGGTCACTTCCTTCTCAATCTTTTTGTCCTTCTTGTTGAAGTTGGAACTCCGCATGAATCTTTTGAACTTTCTAGTGAGGAGTGCCATTTCTTCATCGTCGCTATCTTCAAGTTGACTGGTCAAGGCGATCCCTTTCGCCTTTACTTTGTCGTCATCTTTCTTTGTCTCCTTCCGGGTAGATACTTCAAGTTCATGGGTCTTTAGGGTCCCATGAAGTTGATCAAGGTCGTAGGATGCCGCATCTCCCTTGTTGGATTCAATGATAGCCGTGCGCTTTGCATCCCATTCCGCCGGTAGTGCTCGAAGGGCTCTCCTCCACACTTGTTTAGTTGGGTAGTTCTCACCAAGTTGGGCAAGCTCATTGATGATTTGGGTGAGCCGCCGGAACATGGTGTCGATATCCTCCTTGGGTTCCATCTCAAAGGTCTCGTACTTGAGTTGGAGAAGATCTATCTTCGTTTCTTTGACTTGATTGGTTCCCTCGTGGCAAATCTCCAATTTGTCCCAAATCTCTTTGGCGGAGGTGCAAGCCGAGATTCGGTTGTATTCATTCATATCTAGGGAACAATGAAGAATATTCATAGCTTTAGCATTTTGAGAGATAAGTTTCATATCGTCCTTGGTGGGGTCATCCATTCCCTTAGGAATTTCCTTATCATCCACCGTTTTCATGGGGATATAGGGACCTTTCACCGTTATTTTCCAAAGGTCGTAATCGACGGATTGGATGTATAGAGATATTCTATTCTTCCAATATCCGTAATTGGTACCATTGAAAAGAGGGGGACGATTTGTGGATTGTCCTTGGGCATACTCGCTTGCTAGATTGGCCATTTTAAAAGAATTTGAGAAACTAGGCTCTGATACCACTTGAAGAACCTAAAGGGGGGTGAATAGGTTCTTTAAGGCCCTTTAGCGTTTTTAAAACGAGTTTGCAAAAATTGCAAGCGGAAGACTTGAGGGACAATCACAAATAAAAATGAATGCGTAAAGTAAGTGCGTAAAATAAATGCGTAGTAAAGTAAATGCGTAAAGTAAAGAGGGATAGAGATGTTTATGGAAGTTCGACGAAGAATCGTCTACGTCTCCCCTTCTCGATGAGGATCGAGGTATCACTATGACGACTTGGCTTTAGGAGCTCCAAGCTAGCTTTTACAACCACGCCTCTATGCGTCTACTTGGCCTTGAGGGCTCCAAGGATAGCCACGAACTTTACAACCCACTCGAGAGTATTACTTTCACTCTTTTTCTACAACTCTTTTGATATTACAACTCTTTTAATCAACGCGCACAAGAGATAGTAGAAAGCTTTGTAAGAGACCAGAGAGAATGGAGTGGGATGATTGAGAATCCATCCTCAAAGGCCTATTTATACTAGTCTTGGACGCCAAGGTTCGGATCTTCTGTTTATACTTCGGAACGTCCGATGTGATTGAAATCAATTTGCGTAATTCTGGAATGACTTCGGATCTTCCGTTCTTGACTTCGTAGAGTCCGAACATATGCTTCGGAGGGACCGATCAAACTTCGTTTCTTCTGAACAGTTCTTTTAGACAGTGTATGAACAACTTCGGAAGGTCCGAACTCCAGTTCGTACCGTCCGAACATTCCCGCGTTTCCGGAGATTTGAAATCTTCAACACTTCGTAGCTTCCGATCATGTCCATCGTAGCATCCGAAATCTACTCAATCAACAGTCAGATCAATTTGTCTCCGAATTGAAGTGATTTGATTGCTTGTGTTCGGAACGTCCGATCCAGTCTTCGGAACGTCCGAACTTGCTCCTCGCAGCTTCCGAACAGCTTCTATTTTGCTTCTGATTGGCACAATTTCGGAACGTCCGAACCAAATTTCGGATCTTCCGAACGTAACCTTGTTCTTAATTTCCTGCATGCCTCAATATAAAACATTAGTACATTTTTAATCCAAGTTTTGGTATCATCAAAACAAAAACTTTGGGATATGTTACAACATTAAAAACATTAATCTCATCCTCGAGATTTGTATGCATTTAAGGCGTAACATCCATCCTCTCAAAAGGCCCTGGAATGCTTTTCACCTTAAGAAATATTTTCCTTAAAAGTTCTTGTACATCTTTTAATTATTTGGTAATAAAGATCGTTCCTGGAAAGATCATTCTTAAAGCCCGGAAGGTCCGGAACTCCGGCACATATTAAGGGCCCGGGTGATACCATGCCCCGGCTTCCCTCCGATTTATTAAGGGCCCGGGTGATACCATGCCCCGGCTTCCCTCCGATTTATTAAGGGCCCGCGTGATACCATGCCCCGGCTTCCCTCCGATTTATTAAGGGCCCGGGTGATACCATGCCCCGGCTTCCCTCCGATTTATTAAGGGCCCGGGTGATACCATGCCCCGGTTTCCCTCCGATTTATTAAGGGCCCGGGTGATACCATGCCACGGCTTCCCTCCGATTTATTAAGGGCCCGGGTGATACCATGCCCCGGCTTCTCTCCGATTTATTATTAAGGGCCCGGGTCATACCATGCCCCGGCTTCCCTTATTACTAAGCCTAAGGAACCGAAGTCTCGTTTGCCTATAAATTCAAGTTGATTGATCCCCTGGTACTTGGCGTTAAAATGTTATCGTTCAGATATTGTTAAATGCCCGATTAACTTCCAACACTTGTGAATTTTTCTTATTGGCGAAGATAAGACAAAGACGCAGACGAGGTGAAGAAAATTTTTCATTAAAAGGGAGATTATTACAACTACCATAAGAAGAGAAAATATAAGAATTTAAGAGGCAGTCTCTGGCTCGGAGTCCTCCTCCACCTCGGACTCTTCCTCATTCGGGAGCTCTGCGCCGTCTTCCGGCAGGGAGCTAACAGCCCGGGCTAAGTCTAGGGGGCTTTTCTTTCCCAGAGGCAGAAGGCCGGCTTCTTTCACTTGCCCTTTGCATTTGTTAAAGCCTGCCTTGAAATAAGGAAAGGCTTTATTAGTCACTAGCTGCTGGAATTCCGCAGTAGCAAGGAAAGCGGCCCGCCACTCCTCTTCTAAGGTGGCCCGAGCCGTAAGATTCGCCTCCAGTTCATTCACCCTCTCGGTGGCCAGCACGAAATTATCCAGGGCGTCCCGGGCATCCAAGTTTAGCTTTTCAGCTCGGGCCTCCGTCTTCTCCAGCTGAGCCTTTAGAGAAAGGATCTCTACCCGGGCTTCTTCAAGCTGGCCCTGCAAGCCATTGATGGTAGCTTCCTGGCCCTGGAGTTCCCCCGCATGGAGGTTTTTAAGGTGAGCAATGCGGGCCAGGGAACCTTCATGAAGAGCGGTGACAGAGGCGACCCGAGCCTCTATGTTCTCTTGCAGGGCACCCATCTTCTCAAAGGCCACCCTAGCCAGCTGCCCGCTCTGTGAATAAACAAAGAGCACATAAGGAAAAGTATTACCGGTAGAACAAAGAAGTAGAAGTAGTGGAAGAAGAAACTTACAGCCAGCATAAGGTTGAGGCTCTCCAGCATGAGATCCCCGGCCTTCGAATCCTGAAGGATGGTCTCCTCGGCAGGAGTCACCACCTGCTTCAGTATTTGGAAGCCCATCTTCGAGCTCCCGGCCGAGAATATAGTCCCGGCTATTGCAGGAGGAGTAGGAATGATGGCAGGAAGGACCTGAGAGGATCCTCCAGGGGACACCGGGGGGACGGGCCCTGACCCCTGAACCACCCGGGGCTCAACACGAACCAGCTCCCGGGAAGCTTTCCTTTTTTTGGCAATCAGGAGGGGCTGATCCGAAGATTCGTCCTCCTCCTCAATTGTAATAACCCCGTGCTCTGGGGGCCCGGTGACTTTGGCAGCCCGAGCACTTGGAGGGGTACCAACATGCCCCACCTCAGCAGGGGCCAGGGTCTCCTTCTCACCAAGCACTGGGGGTACTGACTCCTCCCCAGACGGGCCTTCAGTAGCCATCCGGGATGAAGACCCCTGGCGCTCTCGGGCCTCTCTCTCAGCGGCGGCAGCCTTCCGGGCAGCCTTCTTAGCTGCCTTTTCCTCAGCCATTTTCTGGGCAAAGGCCTCTTTCATCTCGACGTCTGCAAAAAATCAAGCAACCCGTTAGTCACAGGTAAAGGGTGAGTTAAGGAAATATAAATGGCAAGCAGAGGAAACCTACCGGAGCGGGAGGGGTCGAACTCCTCGATGATGCGATCGGTAGGGTCCTCTACCCTGGGACTCAGCCCGAATGCCATCAGGAGCTTTTCACTAAGGAGGGCGGAGGAGCTATACACTTTTCCGCCCACCACCTCCTCGCTCAGGGTGTAAGAGTCTAGGGTGCGGTAATTTTCTGGGAGACCGGGCTGAGCAGGGAGGGCAGAAATAAACCCAGCCGGGCACTCGGGAAGACGGGGAAGACGGATATAAAAGAACCGGCGTTTCCAGTCCTTGATGGAGGAAGGGATATCTCCGAAAAGTTTGTGGTGAGACCGAGTCTTGAAGGAAAAGGCGTAATCGCCAATATAATAGATAAAGAAAAATTTGAAAAGGGAAGGCTCAAGGGCGATGTCAGGGTACATAGAAATAAGAGTAAAAAAGCAAGTCATCATCCTGATAGCATTAGGATGGAATTGGTTAAGGGGAATACTCAGAAGGGAGGATATCCCAACAAAGAAGGGGTGGAGGGGAAACCTGAGACCATTGGCCACCTGGTCTCGGAAGAAGGTTAGACACCCTTCTGGTGGCTGGTCAGCCCGGTTGCTAGGGCCCGGGATGATGATGTCAAAATTAGTAGGGATGGAGCCAAGGAGACGGATCTCCTCGGCTGATTTGGCTCGAAGGGAGCTGGCCATGGTGGAAAACCACGGCAGGGGGCCAGTAGCAGCAGCCTGGGCTGGAGAAGAAGCAGCCCAGGCTGAGGGTTTTGAAGAAGTTGCCTTCTTCTTTTTCTTCTGGGAGCTTGAAGACCCAGCCCCATGGGAAAATTTTAGTTTTTTGGGAGGAGGAGAGGAAATTGGATTTTGGGGGCGGAAAGCAGAAATGGGAGAAGCAGAAACCGGTGGGCTATCAAGCAGGGCCTCTTCCTCAAATTCCGAGGAGCCGTGGTAGATCCTACCCGACGTAGAAGACGTATGAGAAGAAGACATGGCGAAGAAATGGACTTACAAGGATTGTTTTTGAAGAAAAACGGTGGTCGGAACGCCGAGGATGCAGCAGAGTTTGTGCAGGGTTTCGAGACGCGAGAGCTTGAGTTTGCTAAAGAGTGGGGAGTGATGGAGAAGGAGACATATATATAGGAACGGGGAAACGATCTGGGCCGTAGATCTAGCCGTAATCCGAAGGTCCGCATTGGTTCAGAAGAATATACCCGGATCGTGGATCTCCGCCATTGATCTGAATGGATACGGACGAACGGGATGCACCTTGTCAGCTGTGCAGGGCAGGTGAAAGGACGTGTAATCATGAGGGTGTCAGACTGATCGGCTCCTCGGAATATGGAACATCGCCGACCGTTGGGATGAGAGAGATGGGGCACGTGTCATCAGGGCGGTCTGAGTAACATTCCAAGAAGAGAGCCAGCATGTCATCTTAAGCCCGGGAGGTTTAAGGCCCCGGCATGTTATTATCTTAACCCCGGGAGGTTTAAGGCCCCGGCAGGTTACCATCTTAAGCCCGGGAGGTTTAAGGCCCCGGCATGTTATTATCTTAAGCCCGGGAGGTTTAAGGCCCCGGCATGTTACCATCTTAAGCCCGGGAGGTTTAAGGCCCCGGCATGTTATTATCTTAAGCCCGGGAGGTTTAAGGCCCCGGCATGTTACCATCTTAAGCCCGGGAGGTTTAAGGCCCCGACATGTTACCATCTTAAGCCCGGGAGGTTTAAGGCCCCGTCATGTTATTATCTTAAGCCCGGGAGGTTTAAGGCCCCGGCATGTTACCATCTTAGGCCCGGGAGGTTTAAGGCCCCGGCATGTTATTATCTTAAGCCCGGGAGGTTTAAGGCCCCGGCATGTTACCATCTTAAGCCCGGGAGGTTTAAGGCCCCGGTATGTTATTATCTTAAGCCCGGGAGGTTTAAGGCCCCGGCATGTTACCATTTTAAGCCTAGGAGGTTTAAAGCCCTGGCATGTTACTTTAAGTTCAGGAGGTTTAGACCTCAGTATTTTATCTTAAAAGCCAGTGAAGTTTGAGGAAAATACAAACATGCGCGAAGCAAAATATTATTAATGAAACCGGTCCCATATTACAGCTGCCATCCTAGAGCCTACATGATCTTGCCACTCTGACATCCAACTGTGCAGCTCGGGAAGGGGAATAGAGGCAAAAGACTCGGTGGCAGCAAGCTTGTTCAGCTGATTCCACTCCTTCCGCAACATGGCCTGTAACAGAACTGGATCGGTGGCCAGCTCTGCCACGTGCGTCACGCGGAGTTCCCGCCTGTATCTCCGCGCCAGTGCCCTCTGGGGCCTGGTGAAATCCAGGCCACCCTGGTATGATTGTATAAGATCCTGAATCTTATACCAAGTGGACATAACCCTCGTCAGAATAAGTTCCTCGACGGTCCTCTGCAGAGATTCTAGATGGGCACGCGTTGAGGGGGGCAGGTGTCCATACGGGCTGTACGGGCTGTTGCAGACAGTTGACTCACTTGAGCTCGACATGGCAGAATGATCGTTATCCTCTCACCTTCATCTATTTATAAGCAGATGAGATTCGAAACGGAAGAAGCCGAAAAGTTTCTGGGCAGACGAAGCGACTTCGCATTTATGCAGGAGAGAGGTTAAGTGTAGCCATCGATTTGAGCACACGTATGGGGTCAAGAGACGCCTGATAAATTGTTCCAGGTAGTCAAAGGGACGCGAACAAATATCAATGTCACAGTGTCATTATTACCTTGGGAAATGGAGCGTCCCTCGGCGGAACTTTAGTATCAAAAATCGAAATTTGTGTATGGGACACCATACCAAGGGGCGGGGAATCTTAGGGTATCGGCACTTATCCAAGCCCGGGAAACACGAGTCCCCGGCATTTCATGGAGCCCGGGAAGCACGAGGCCCCCGCAGGTGATTCACAGCCCGGGGAGCGCAAGACCCCGGCACTGGGGTTAATCGCCCGGGAGATATCAAGTCCAGAAGTTTTTAGTAAATTATTTCAGATGGTTTTACGCAGTTCATGATGTGTCAGTGGATTTACAGTGGTTATAAGCCGAGTGGTGATAGAGAAAAAAGAACTAAAATAAATTCTTATTCAACCATATACATTGGTGCATACTACATCGTCATATTTCTCTTCTATAACAAGTACTCGCATCTTCAACCAAGCAGACAGAGGAGGAGTGGAGCCTTGCCAGAAACTGGGAGAACCGAGGATACGTTTCAGTAGCTTCAATTCTTTCCGGAGCATCAGCTGATAGACGCGGCCATCCGTGAAGATGTCCACCCACTCAGCTATGTGTAGTTGTCGGCGCACTGTCTTTAGTTTGGATACCAGGGCAGGGGTGGTGGCTTCCCCAGAATCATAAAGAAGTTTCAGCTTTTGAAGCTCTTCCCAATAGCGGAGAACTTCGTTGAGCACTTCATTTTCTATTATGGATTTTTGAGCTTCCAGGTATGGTTCCCTAAGCGCTTCAATCATCCCTGGAGTTCTTGAGCTGCTTGCGCCGGCCATGTCTATTGAAGTAATCAGCGAAGGATAATGGAAGGGTGGGAGGATATCATATATATATAGGGAAGAGGAGTGAATCACAATCGTTGGTTCTCGAATATATCAACGGTGGGAATGAATATTGGAAGTTGCACCAAGCAGGCTAAAAGACAGGCGTAAATATCGAGGGAGCATAACAGTCCTCGAAACACGAAACCTTGCGGATAAGTTCGAATTTTAGGGTTTTGTAGCAGCACCAGCAATAGTGTCCATCTCTCTAAAATTTCTATAAGGCTTCGCTCAGGGTGTGTGGACCATTTCTTTTACTAATCGGGACAGCGAGATAGACTCTAGCCCGACTTTTTTAGGAGGGAGTGGTGATACCCCCAAAGGAGCCCGGGCCCGGGTAAAGCTCCGGACCCGGAAGGTTCTTGGACTCGGATAAGTGGAGAGCAGGGAGGAGATACCAAAGTATGGTTACATGCGGCGAGCCGGTGTGAAGGAAGGATCCCGGGTCTTCACTGGCCCGGCGAGTTGTGCACCACGTAGCAAGCGACTACCAGGGGAATAACCAGTCAGTACCCGGGGTTATAGCTTCCCGGTCCCAGAAGTTCCCGGGTAAATAATATCCGGGAAGAAAACCCAATCTCTCCCTGGTCACCACGTTCTCCGGAAAACTCGGAACCTATACTCCCACGTTCTGTGACCAAGCCAACATTCAACACGTGGCCCACTACTTTACAACGTGGCCCACCACCCACAATCGTGACCATCACTCGAACTTTGTGGGCAAGTCACTTACCCGATTCACCTATAAGTACCCCTCGCAGGTATTCTCAAGGGGCATCGATCCTTTTCTCTAAAAAACACACAAGCACTCACGAAGATTCTTATTTTCTTCCCAAGTTTTCATTTGCGTACATCACTGACTTGAGCGTCGGAGTGGATACGCCGGAACAACTTCCGGCGCTCCCCTAACGTTCTGTGGTTTCAATGTTATTACTCAAATCATCCCGGGCGTTGTCTTTCAGGTGACAGGGAGCTCAACCACCCCGGGCCATCAGTAACTCGCATTAACATTCACACATATATCTAAACACTCGACTTGGCAAATCGCCCACCCGGCTACTACCCGATTTGTCCGGTTGACATCAATTTCCATTCATGTAAAGATTGTGAGAAAAATGGGTTGTTATTCATTTACATTTAATAAAAAAAATTGAACATATTGTGAATTCTACGTCACGAGTAGAATTCGTAAAGAAATTATTTGTCGATTACCAAACAAGGAGAATGTGAAATTATTTAATGTTAATTTGAATTTTATCGTGTTGAAAGATTAGATATATATATATATATATATATATATATATATATATATATAATTAAATTTAAAAAATGAATCACACGCTTGGCGATTCGTATGAATGGGTGTGGCGATTCCTTGAAGCGCCACGTTGATTGATCAACCATGGCCGTGTGATGTAAAAATTGAACATACTTTTCAACATCTATTTAACTCCTCCTCATTTGCATTTCTCACATCAATTCTTTCTTTTTCTTCTTTTTCTTTTATATCTCTAATTTAATTCCATATGTGAATTTTTAGTATTACCGTTTAAAATCTAAATTTTTAAGATATAAAATCTTTAATTCGAAGTTTCTAAATTAATAAACTTAAATTTGAACTTTGTAATTAAATTCGAGTTTAAGCAAGTGTGCTTTAATCCTCCAAGCTTGCAAGATATAAACTCTCGAATTTGGATTTTTAATTTAAAATTTATAGTGCTACTATTTTAAAGTCGATAATTGTTATATCTCGAGAAACAAATTGTCAACAACCGTGAGCACCAAAGCAGATCAATATCGTTTTAAGAAAAAGAAGTTGAAGTCTTGCATCGACTATATTGCATAATCATTTGTGTTCGTCCATTTATAGCCCGTGGGTTTTCCCAAGCAAAGTAGAAAATTTTACTCAACAAATGTTTCAAGGAATCAATTAGAAGTTGGTTATGATATATACTAGGAGGTTCTGTAGGATCCGCTAAATCTCCATGAACACTATTCGGAGCTGGTTCTTGTTTCCAAAATCCTCGAAAAATTGGTCGAATTGTCTTGTTCACCCGTTGTTTTCTTGCACCAGTACTGTTAATTGGAAGCAGCAACCATGGTTTCATAGGGTGAAGTGATTCGACGATGAAACAACTTAAGTTTGAGTTTTTGTACTTAATATTCATGTTATTTGTAAATGAGAGTCCTCTGGAGTCTGACAAATATAACCAGAGTTTTTCATTTTCTCAATCCAGAGGCTTTTGATCTTCCTCTTGTTGTCATTATGGAAGTTGAAGGAAATCAGCTAATAGTTGATGCTAGACTTATCTGTTGGTCACAACAGCAGTAGTACTTTGTTGTGAATAATTGAAACTAATTACCAACAAATTCAAACCACGTTAACTTTTATTCTAATTTTCAGGTATGGCAACTAAACTAGAAAACCGAGGAAAGTTAATTCACATTAACCTCAATCAATTACCAACAAATTCAAACCACATATTGGAAGAAAAAATTCAGTAACCATGGCACTAACCAAACAGGCCCCCACTCTGAGGTCCTCCTCCGCAAATGAAGAACAGGAAACTCCACCAAAGCAGCCAGCCTACTCCATCTTATCCTATGCAAGCATTTGAGAGAGAAATGAAATATTTGTTTTGGGGGTGACGTGAATAACAAATAGGTCAGGTCGGATCGGATTGGATCGGATCGAGTCGGATTATGAATTAGTTGAAGATTCGTCTCAAAAGAATATACCAAAGTATGGCTCTTATCTCTTAACGAACCGACCAGCCAGTAGCATTTTATTGATGTGTTGTTTACGAAACCGATTTAAGAGATAAGGAGACAAGAGTTGCGTGTCCTTATGTACTTGGTGCATCGCTCATTTGGTGGTCAATTTTATACTAATTATTTGATATATATATATATATATATATATATATATATATATATATATGTTATTTTCTTTTTCGTTTTATTAAAAATTTATTTAGTTATGATGGAATATATTCATTAAAAATGGGTGTTATGTGAGACCGTCTCACGGATCTTAATCTGTGAGACGGGTCAACCCTACTCATATTCACAATAAAAATTAATACTTTTAACATAAAAAGTAATATTTTTTCATGGATGACCCAAATAAAAAACTCGTCTCACGAATACGATCTATGAGACCGTCTCACACAAGTTTTTGTCATTCATTAAAGTTTCATATTTCGATTGTTTTGTCATCTTTGACGATTATTATCATTCAACAAATTTTTTTCATTTCATTTACCACCTTGCAATTCATTGCATTCTAAATTCCAATATTTGATTTTAGCTCTCGTATTGATCATAGATTGATCATTTTCTATTTGATCGAAAGTCATAATTGATAATAATAGTGTTACTCAAAAAAAAAAATTAAATTATATAATAACTCAAATATTATGTTTCGACTATTATTCTGATAAATTGAAAATATTTAAATGAATAGAGCTTTATAAGATACCGGCAAGAGTGCTATAAGTTTGGAATTTTTGATAGAACTGGAAAATAATTAATTTTTTCTTAAAGAACGCCAATAGTTGTATTTATGAGTTCCGACTTTTTAATATTTTTTTAAAAGGTCCGATTAAAACAATTTTCCCCATTTTCTAAAAACAATTTGTTTAAAAAATATATTATTGTTTGGCCAAAATCTTTGAAGCTAAATGATAATAGAAACTCCAAAATGTAGAGAGACCGAATAGACAAGTCCAGGGAGGGGTAAGTTGAAGACCACGTTTGGGAGAGTTGGTCCACGATCCACGTTGGACGATCTTGGAAAATGATCCGCTCGGTGTAGTGGAACAAAAACGGAGAGGAAGAATCAGAAAAGACACGACGAACACATCCAACAAAAAGCAACAACAAAGCTTTTAAAATTCCTCTCAATAGTTCATCTTCCAATTTCCAGTGTTTTAGTTCATTGAGATTTTTACAATTCCTTCGACTTTTTTGTGATAATTTCGTTCAAGTTCATAACAACATAATTAAATTTGATTTTGTTCATGGATTCCTCCTACAATTTTATCTTATTCCTCATTTTGTGTTTGTGTTTTTGAGCCATTTCGAAGGAGTTAGAACATACGACCGAATCGAGACCTACAATGTTTTGGCACGAAATTCATGGAATAATCGTCATCTTCATTCGATACAAATTGAAAGATAAATATGTCAAATAATTTTTTTAAAAATGGTATATTAACTTAGATAGACAGGACTTTTCTAAAAATCGAGACGACTTAAACAAAATATGCGACTGATGTTAGACCGATATGATCATTGGGATGAAATTTGAAAATTCTAAAAAAAATACTGGAGATAACCGCGTTTCTTTTCTTTATTAGCTTCCACAAAGTCTGCTCCAAATACATGCCAATAAAAGAAAAACGAAAAATATTATCATGTTAAATATAAGAGTAGGTGTCTTGTGAGACGGTCTCACGAATATTTATTTGTGAGACGGGTCAATCCTACCGATATTCACAATAGAAAATAATACTCTTAGCATAAAAAATAATTTTTTTTCATTGATTACCCAAATAAGAGATCTGTCTCACAAAATACGACCCGTGAGACCGTCTCAAACAAGTTTTTGTCCAAATATAATTCTACAGCTCATACCCAATCGTCTTTCAAAATATGATGATACAACGAAAGCTACTAAAAAAATTATCCTTCATTTTATATAAACCAAAATCGCCGATGGCGAATCGATAAAGTTACGGTCTTTTTTAAAATTAAGATAAAATTTCGAGTTCAAGATTTAATTTAATTTTTTTCGACCAGGGGAAAAAAACCGGACATAATTAGTACGACACGAAGATCCAAATCAGCAACCGATATCTCTATAGGATGTTATTATTATTAAATTATTATATTTGTATTCCACAGATGCCACGTGTCGCATTGTGTACTGCCCAATCCCCCTACGAGGGAGAAGATCGTCATTTGATACAAATTTCGGTCCTCGTACTACGGTCCTATCGGCGGCCGCCCCATGTTAAAAACAGTAGCTTTATCCAAATTGTCGTAGAATATGCACTTTGTCAAATCTTTTAATTAATTAATATATAATATTTGACCAAATTATTTTTCTTGATTTATGACTTTTTTTTCCTTTCAAAATCATGATATTTTTTTCTCATATGCCCAAAATAAAAATAATCATAATCTGAATAGAATATATTTAGTGAAGAAAATATAAAGATAGTGCAAAAATATAGTTGGAAGGAATGGAGTATAATCTCCTGTAATCTATACTAATTATTCTGCACACGAGATGCATGTACATTATTTTTTATCGTTATCGATAGACTAAAATAAAATTTGACAAATCATGGAGGGAGTAAATTGATATTTGAATTTTTAAATAATAAAAAAAACAAAAATTAAAGTATGTGTTGAATTTTTTTAAAAAAAACAAAAGTGTAATATTAATATCATATAAAGATAAAATTAGAAGAAAAAGTTGGTGTCCAATTTAAGTGGTTATTAATATATATATATATATATATATATATATATATATATATAAATATATATATATATATATATATTAACGTGAGTAAGACGATTACCGTCAAATCAAGATAATATTATTCTCCGTTAAGTAGGATGATTACCGTCAAATCACGGCCCCAAATCTCGGGCTACCCTATAAATAGAGGCGTCACACCTCTCATTTTTATTTGTACACGGTTGCATACGTTTCTCGCTGCATTCTTCTCTACTCAGAAATCATTTCCATTTTACTTGTATGGCAGTGAATACGCAGTCTCTGAAATTGGCAAGCCTCGGAAAACGATTCGTTTCGTATCTTCGTTCTCCCGTTTCCTCGATCCTTCCTTCTTCCTCGCTGAGGTGCGTGCGCCTGATTGTAACTTCAGTTTTATTTTCTTTTTTTTCAAGTAATTTCTTTCTATATTTTTTTACGATCAGAGGTATGTTATGTTGATTGTTTGAGTGAGAATTATCAATTAATTATTATGCGTTGGCTCCTCTGATTGTTCTCTTTTATTTGAGCACTATTATCGAGAAAGAATCGAATTAGGCCGCGCATTCCTTTTAATATGGTTCTTTTTTTTCCAATCGTAGATATTTATGGTTCTGATATGGAATTCAGAGTGAAATCATAAAATGATTTTTATAATTATATGTATTGATCGTTTTCATAAGCGAGCTATGAGTTTAATCCGAACGTAAAGATGATCATTTATGACATTAGTTATAAACTTTAAGATCACTAATTACGCTGCGACAAAATTAATTGGTATTTATAATTTGTGGCATCTAGAGAGAAACTAGATCTATTTGAACTTCTGAATTCCGATGTAGTTTTAAAAGTATTCTTTTGGGTTTTTAAATTTTTTTATTGTATTTTAAAGTTATTTTTAAAGCTATATTATGCAAATAAATAGGTTTAGGCCCTATTGATTTTGGTTTGGTGGGATGCCTTCTTTGACGGCACATAGTTTGTTAGGCATGATTTTCATGTTGGTAAAATTTTTGTTTGGATGGTCTCAACAACCACCGATGCAAGATTGGCGTGGCTAATTAGGGCGTCATCATTTGTTATATTCGGAAAAATGAAAAGAAAAAGGAGGTTAATTTTGTTGACATTCTAATGGGTCTCTATTGGATCTTTTTATGTTCATATTTGAATTTACCGCAAATTCATGGGAGGTTGGTCAATGGGTTGACTAGGTGTTGAGGTGAACGAGTAATATATCCGGATAAGAGTTCTAAATCGTCTCGAGTGATTTTAATATCTTTCTTCTGGTTTATGTTATGGTTCACCGAGTAATAATCCTTGAGGTATATTGTGACAGGAATAGGCGCGTGCACGACTCGGTGTATGAGAAGAACTACGAGGAGTTCATCACGGAGCATTCCCATGCGACAGTGGTCCCAGATTATCTGATCCCACTCCAAACTGAGGAATACTGGGCTCCCCACCCTCAAACAGGGGTGTTCGGCCCTGCGGTTGATCAAAGCACATCTCCGGTGGACAACTCAACCGATTTAGGACTGAGTACTACTAACACGAACTCTGTGTTGGAGCAGAAAGCCTTCTTCCGCCACTCCGAGGACTTAGACAAGCCTGTTGTCGAACCTTGAGTTGGCAGACATCAGTTGAGAACCAAAAGAAATCGCCAGACTATGAATATTATTTTTGTTGCTATATTGTGTGTGTGTTTTATGTGAATACAGAGAATAAGACATCCCAGTGGTCATGTGCTCGAATTGAAGAAACTTATTAATATTCGTGATACCTCCTCTATAGTTTGCTATCACGTCTTCCTTACTTTATTCTCGTTCTTTGATCGTTATTCCTTCTACTTCTGAGTTATGGTTAAAGGTAAAAAGTTTCAGAATTTGAGAATCACTTTAAATATATCGTCTTTTACGGTTAAAGCTTCAAAAATTGCCAACCACTTCTTTATTCTGTTCCCTCTTTTCTTCTGAGTTTTGGGATATTGGATGTGGACATTTTATGCTACATGGGAAAGCAACGATGTACAAACAAAGTACCGCGTTATAGGAGAAGAATCATTTCGTTTTACGACAAAAATGAAGACCCGCAACTAAAATTTTTATAAATGATGAAAGCAATATCATAACGTAAATAATTATTCCAATTTCTTGAATATTTTATTTTTGTATAATTTTCTACAAAAAAATGCATCTTGATAAGACTATATTCTACGCACACACGTACAACAATAGAATATTGATTATTAGATTTTTCTCTACCAACGTCTTCTGAAATGAGTATGTCATTATGAATTTTCTTAATATGATTTCCTTGATTAATAGACTACCACCTACGTCGTTATCCTGAATGAGACTTCACGTTCCATCATCGTACATTGTACGTAAAGAATTGCTAGTTATACATTTAATCGACACGTGCCTGCATACAAGGCGATGGAGTTTTAGAAAAGCCAATGTTGGGCACGAAATTAAATTTTTGCACTGGATAGAGCCCGACCCACAAGGAAAATTAGATTCCATGATTTCGGCTCATTGTGAACAAGCTAATCACGATCGAAGTGGAGAGATCGGTTGATCTAGGGAATTTGAATAAAAGCGAGAGGGAAGAAACGACAAAATGATCCAACTCCAATCAACAACAATAACTACTACAAATTTCTCTATGTGGTATTTCTCTCATATTTCTGTTAGAATAGGTGTCCGATAAGTCAACTTGTAATTCGGACTTTTATTGACTCTAATGTAAAAATTGTTGGATCTGGTTTTCTACACGCCCAAACGCAGCAGAAGATTTAAAAAATTTTATTTTATTTTGAAAAACAAAATAATATTGCTTTGGACGTTCGTATGATTTAACAAATTAAATATTCATAGGGTGTTAAAAATTATACCTTTGGTGAATTAATCACTGGACACCAACCGATCCGGTATAACAGATCTGGCTCTTGATGAATCCCTACGAACTTTCTTCAAGAGACTCCTTTCTTCTAATCAGGTCCACGACTAGATGATTTGTTCCTCTTCCAAATAGCATTAGAATATTTGGAAGAAGTTTCAACATTGGAGATTAAAATGAGAGAGACGGCACAAACCAAAATTGCTCTTGATATGGCCGAGAATTAATTGGAGGAATTGGAAGACATGGAGGCTCACGTAAGTCTCATTGTGGTGGGCTAGGTTTTTTTTTTTTTTATTTTTTATGTATTATTTATAATTAAATAATAGCATAATTACATAATTAACATTAATGGGCTTGATTTAATTAATTGGGTTAGTCCAACTAATTTAATTAATTTAATCATGGCCCATTAAAACTTTAATTATTTATTATATTGGACTTGTACCCCTACAAGCCCATTAAACATATTATCCACCATATTTAATTTATTAATTAATCAACTCAACTTTTGAGCTTAATAAATTAAATACATTATAAATTCAACTTTTGAATTTATTATTTAAATTATAAATTCAACTCCTTGAATTTTTACCACCTCCAAAATTTAATATTTAATAAACCCAACATTTGAGTTTAATAAATTAAATTCTCAAATTTTATAAATTCAACTCCTTGAATTTATTCTCTCAAAATTTAATTATCATAAATTCAACTCCTTGTATTTACTATATAATATAAATTCAACTCCTTGAATTTATTCTCTCAAAATTTAATTATCATAAATTCAACTCCTTGTATTTACTATATAATATAAATTCAACTCCTTGAATTTATTCTCTCAACGGGAACAAACGATCCAGTGCTTGTGTGACCCTCAATGGTTCAGGGATACAGCTAGCCGTGGGTTCACAACTCTTTGTGATTCAGGACATAATCCTTTATTCGGGCTTACCCTAGTTAGCCCCATTCTTTTCATCAACACCTTGATCAAGAATGTCAGAACTCATTTCTGATTGCACCCATCGGATCATGGTAAGAGCGTCTAGTAGCATCGCCCCATGATCCCCTAGGTATCACTGATAGTGCATGCAAGAGCCAGTAGATTATGATTAACGTACAGTACGGTCCCTTCATCTCATATATCCCGATCGAATCTGCAACCATTGGTTCATCGAGGGTTGCATATTAATTCGATAACTATGTGATAACTATAATAGTGGCATCGCGTGTACTATTTGAGAACTCCTTCTCTAATGTACATCTCATACTCTGGCCAGAGATTCCATGCACTATTATTTCATTAGATCACATAGGATATCCACACCCGTAGGTGAGCGGTGAATCCCCGACTACAATGCACTGGCTCCTATATGTGTCGCAACTGTACCCAACCTCGCCACCTGATGACTCTCCTGGAGCCGGTAAACGAGTCAAAGCACAGCCCTAGCATATAGAGCCTCAGTGTTGTCCCGGGTCGTAAGGACTAATGGTGTACAATCATAACCACGGACTTATCCTCTCGATGAATGATAACCACTTGGAAAGTCCGAGAGAGGGTTGTTCGGTATAATCATCATATGACTACCCATCTGTATGTTTGGACATCTCTATGCCCTTACCAAGAAACGCAGTACACAACATCACAGATGCTAGTCTCGAGCTCAAGCGACCTTTATCCATGTTTTAGGCGGCTGAATCGACTAGGAACGAATTTAGAATATGCAGTGTTTACAAATGAGTTTCAACATCGAATTACGATTCATTTGTATTAAAGCATAATCAAGGACTTTATCTATGCTGCTTGCATGGGTATACAGATAAAGTATAACGAAACCATTAAAAAGTAAATTATATTAAAATAAAGATTGTTTATTTCACTTGAGTCAATAAATTCCCTAGCCAACCGTTGGCTTGCAGGGCATCTACTCTTACAATCTCCCACTTGCCCTAGAGCCAACTACCCTTAATCCCATTGCTTCGCGATGCTTTTCAAACAATGGTCCTGGCAAGGGCTTTGTAAGTGGATCAGCAACATTATCTGCAGAGGAGACTCTCTCGACTGATATGTCTCCTCTTCCCACAATCTCCCGTATGATGTGGAACTTCCTCAGTACATGTTTGGATCGCTGATGAGACCTTGGTTCCTTTGCTTGCGCAACGGCACCAGTGTTGTCCCAGTACAACGGGACTGGATCAACTCCATTAAAAATAACGCCCAACTCTTGGACAAAATTCCTCATCCAAACTACCTCTTTTGCTGCATCAGATGCAACAAAGTATTCAGCTTCAGTGGTGGAATCCGCAACTGTGTCTTACTTGGAACTTTTCCAAGATACAGCCGCACCATATAGCATGAATACAAAATCAGAGGTCGATTTCGACTCATCTACGTCACATTGGAAGCTAGAATCAATGTAGCCTTCCAATTTTAATTCTCCACCCCCTTAGACCATGAACAAGTTCTTAGTTCTTCTCAAGTACTTAAGAATATCTTTCACGGTCTTCCAATGCATTGGACCAGGGTTCGCCCGATATCTGCTTGTAACACTCAAAGCGTAAGCAACATCATGACGTGTCGATATCATACCATACATGATACTACCAATAGCTGACGCATATGGAATACGTGTCATCATCTCTATCTCTTTATCAGTTTTGGGACACATAGCTTTAGATAGAGTAATACCATGACATAATGGTAAGTATCTTCTCTTGGACTCTTCCATAGAGAATCGTTTTAGAATGATATCGATATAAGTGACTTGGGTGAGTCCTAGCATCCTTTTTGATCTATCTCTATAGATTTTTATTCTCAATACATAGGATGCTTCACACATGTCTTTCATGGAGAATTTATAGGCCAACCATACTTTAGTTGATTGCAATAATCCTACATCATTCCCAATGAGCAAGATATCATCAACGTAAAGTACTAGGAATGTCACTGCACTCCCACTAATTTTCTTGTACACACGTGGTTCCTCAGGATTCTTAGCAAAACCAAACTCTTTGATAGTGCTATCAAATCTGAGGTTCCAACTCCTTGATGCCTGCTTGAGACTATAAATTGATCTCTGAAGTTTGCATATCTTATGCTCACTTCCTGCTGATGTGTATCCCTCGGGTTGAGACATATAAATTTCTTCTTTGATGTCTCCATTGAGGAAAGCAGTCTTTACATCCATTTGTCATATCTCACAGTCGTACCATGCTGCTATGGCTAGTAGTATTCTAATGGACTTAAACATAGCAACTGGTGAAAAGGTTTCCTCATAGTCAACTCCTTGCCTTTGAGTATATCTTTTTGCAACCAGTCTTGCTTTGAAGGTCGCTACCTTCCCATCCGCCCCAAGCTTTCTTTTGTAGATCCATTTGCATCCTATGGGAACAATTCCCTCAGGTGGATCCACTAATGTCCAGACTTGGTTTGAATACATAGAGTCCATTTCTAACTGCATGGCTTCAAGCCATTTGGTTGAATCAGTATCATATATTGCTTCTTTGAAATTCATTGGATCACATCCAACACAATGCTCATCGTAGCTTTGTTCATGAAGAAGCGTATATCTTGCAGGTGGTCTAATAACCCTATCAGACCTTCTAGGAGCTTGTACTTCAACTACTGGTTCTTGGGAAATGGGTTCAACTTCTATAGTTGAGGGAGTATCTTGAATTTCTTCAAGTTCTATCATCTTGCCTTTTCTATCTAATAGAAATTCCTTTTCCAAAAAGGTGGCATTTCTTGAAACAAACACTTTTGCTTCATTTGAATGATAGAAATAATATCCAACAGAATTCTTTGGATATCCTACAAAGTAGCACAAAGTGGATCTGTTATCCAATTTGTCTCCCACTGTCTGCTTCACGTAAGCAGGACATCCCCATATTCTCATGTAAGAATATTTGGGAGTTTTTCCCATCCATATCTCATATGGTGTTTTATCCACTGCTTTTGTATGGACATTATTCAACAACATTGCCGCAGTTTCAAGCGCAAAGCCCCAAAACGATATAGGCAATTTAGTTAACCTCATCATTGATCGAACCATGTCCAACAAGGTTCGCTTACAATATTCAGAAACACCGTTCAATTGTGGTGTTGCTGGTGGAGTCCACTGTGAGAATCACATTCTCTTTTAGATAACCCAAAAATTCAGCACTCAAGTATTCTCCACTTCGATCAGATCGAAATGCCTTAATACTTCTTTCTAGCTGGTTTTCTACTTCAGAACTGAATTCTTTGAACCTTTCAAATGTTTCAGATTTGTGTTTCATCATATAAACATACCAATACCTCGAATGGTCATCAGTAAAGGTAATGAAGTAGGATTGCCCATATTTTGTGCTAACACTTAGCGGGCCACAAACGTCTGTGTGGATCAAATCCAGTAGACCATGCGCACGTTACACGTTTCCATCGAATGGAGTCTTTGTCATTTTTTCTTTTTAGACAGGATTTACAAGAAAGTAGAGAATTTATGTCTGACAAGTCAAACATGCCTTCTCCCACTAGTTTGTGCATCCTTCTTTGGGAAATGTGACATAGTCTAGCGTGCCATATTTGTGCGAGATTTGGATCATCTAACTTTCCCTTTTTGTTTGTTGTTGAAATCATGTTTACTTGGACATTCACTTATCATTTCCAGAACATTTCTGGCGCATATAATTTATTATGTCCGAACTTCTTGCAGTGAAATAAATATGTTCTGACTTATCGGGCATTGTAGGCCTTTTAAGTGTCCTTCAGAGTTTGCCTTTTATTGAGTTTGTTTTTCTTGTGAGGGGCAGAACATTTCTTTCCCTTACCTTGTGGGCCATTTTCCGTCTGACGAAAGGCCCATTAGAAAAACAACAATTACTTGTTTTATGGTGATCTCATAAGTCATAAGTATATTGACTAGCTCTTCAAGGCTATCATTTGTCTTATTCAAATTGAAGTTCACCATAACCTCGTCAAATGAGGAAGAGAAAAACAACAAATTGATGTTATCTAGTAACTCGTTAGGAATCACATATTCCAGGCCCACCACATCCTCAATAAGCCCAGTCATATGTACACCACGCTCATGAGCCAAAGCCCCATCTTGCATATGTGTAGTCATGAGCTTTTCAAAGTGGTGTGCCTCATTGCACGAGTTTTATGCACCATGCAACTCTTGCATGAGCATTCGAATGTCAGCAACATTCAAATTTTCCTCAAACTGTCCCTACAGTTCATTTGACGTAAAAGCGAGCATGTTACACTTTAGCTTGCATACTATGGTCCTACCATCTTGCATGCTTTGTCAGTTCAGCAGGACTGACATTAGTGTGTATGCCATTTTCTCCGAACTCAGAACAATTTTCCCAACCAGTGTTGAAAATTAGATTCAATTAGCTTGTTAATACTAAAAATGAATTACGTGACGAAATCGAAAATATACTGATACGGAAACAGAATAATGGTTGCTGATTATTTTAAAATAATTTTAAGATATAAAATATGGATTTCATTTTATAAATTACCCTCCTACTATTTTGACATTTCCACCACCCTCTGATGAAAGAGGGAAATCGTATTTCCTTAGTAGGCACGTAGAGTCCAATTAGCCAATTATAATCCCGAATAATATCAGCCAATTATAATTTCTAAAAGGTAGAATTCAATTGCATCCCTATGCAACCTCCGCGTGTTTTGCCTCACGTTTAATAAGGACCCAATAATATGACGCCGTTTATTTTCGCGTGTCAAACCGACCCATCAATATTGAATTGTAGTAGACGGTCGCCATGAGTTCCCCCAATAATATGAGCCGAGGTCATGGGAGTTCCACTCAATTCACATCATATGTCCGGTGGAAGTCACAGCTTTCCGGCGTACAGGCCTCCCCAATAATATGAGCCAGACACTGTCCGCGGGTAGCGATCAACATGCAACCACGGTTGATGGAAGGCAAGAAAAAATTAAACTCTTTTAATTTTTACTTTTACGGTTTGATATAAATTTTGAATCATATTCAAAATGAGGGATTTTAATTTTAAAATTGTCTCATCATTTTAATTTAAAAATCGCTTGCTACGAGTTTGTATGTTTGCCGGATTCATGCAACTATATTATCTTATAATATACATACATGCATACTACTATATATCACATATATCATAATATGACATTCAACAATAAATAAAGATGATCGATCGCCAACACTATTAGATCCATGTGAGCCATACATGGATCCAGGTCCAACCTAGGTGAATGCAGGGATGCAAATGCAACTATTACAAGAGCTTCCAATATTTTACATGTCTTCATCTTGATCATCGGGCCCACCATCTTCCAGTCTTGATCTCCCACTATTTCTAATATTACATTTAAATAGCCATGGCACATAAGGGATACATCTCATGGGGTGGGAACGGGCCATAAACCAGGCCCACTTTAATAATATCAAATATTAAAAAAAAAACGAATAAAACAGTAAAATATCCTAACATACACCTAACACATTGGTCAAGGCTCTCGATCATCCTTCATGCATTTAATATCAAATATTAACATCAATTTAATTAAACAATTTAATTAATTGATAAATCATATATCTAATAATTATATTACTAACCACCACAATTATTAAAGAATTTAATAAATTAAATAAACTCATTTATTTAATTTGCAATTAAATCAATAATAATTGATATCTTGTAAAAACTCATTTTTACCATAAATAATTAAAATCATATTCTAATTATTTATTTCACAAAAAAATTATTAATTTTTCAAAAATTAATTTTCAAAATAAAAATTGAATCAATTTTCAAAAATATTAATTTTACCCAAAAATTTGAAAAATCAGAAAATTGCACCCTAGGCCCAAACAATTCAAGCCCATTATTTAGCGCGCTTCCCGAGACACTCCCGGGCAGCCGCCCGCGCTGCCCGCCCCGCTGCCCGAACGTTTCGGGCAGCGGCGACTGCCCTGTGCGCGCAGAACGCGCACAGGCGCGCCGACGCGCGCGCAGGCGTCCGACGCCTGCGCTAGCGCGGTGACGCCTGCGCTAGCGCGGTGCGCGCAGGCGTCCGACCCCTGCGCGCCCGCTGCGCGCTGCCGTGCGCGACCGGACTGCCCGGAACAGTTCCGGGCAGATTTAAAATATTTTTTTTTTCGAAAATCTGGAAAAAATAAAATTTTATGGTGCATCAATTTTTTCTGAAAAATTTTCTTGTGTGGTTAGAAATAAATTATTCAATATAATTAAAATCATACGATTCAGAAAACCTGGCTCTGATACCACTGTTGGATCTGGTTTTCTACACGCCCAAACGCAGCGGAAGATTTAAAAAATTTTATTTTATTTTGAAAAACAAAATAATATTGCTTTGGACGTTCGTATGATTTAACAAATTAAATATTTATAGGGTGTTAAAAATTATACATTTGGTGAATTAATCACTGGACACCAACCGATCCGGTATAACAGATCTGGCTCTTGATGAATCCCTACGAACTTTCTTCAAGAGACTCCTTTCTTCTAATCAGGTCCACGACTAGATGATTTGTTCCTCTTCCAAATAGCACTAGAATATTTGGAAGAAGTTTCAACGTTGGAGATTAAAACGAGAGAGACGGCACAAACCAAAATTGCTCTTGATATGGCCGAGAATTAATTGGAGGAATCGGAAGACATGGAGGCTCACGTAAGTCTCATTGTGGTGGGCTAGGTTTTTTTTTTTTTTTTTTTTTTTATGTATTATTTATAATTAAATAATAGCATAATTACATAATTAACATTAATGGGCTTGATTTAATTAATTGGGTTAGTCCAACTAATTTAATTAATTTAATCATGGCCCATTAAAACTTTAATTATTTATTATGTTGGACTTGTACCCCTACAAGCTCATTAAACATATTATCCACCATATTTAATTTATTAATTAATCAACTCAACTTTTGAGCTTAATAAATTAAATACATTATAAATTCAACTTTTGAATTTATTATTTAAATTATAAATTCAACTCCTTGAATTTTTACCACCTCCAAAATTTAATATTTAATAAACCCAACATTTGAGTTTAATAAATTAAATTCTCAAATTTTATAAATTCAACTCCTTGAATTTATTCTCTCAAAATTTAATTATCATAAATTCAACTCCTTGTATTTACTATATAATATAAATTCAACTCCTTGAATTTATTCTCTCAAAATTTAATTATCATAAATTCAACTCCTTGTATTTACTATATAATATAAATTCAACTCCTTGAATTTATTCTCTCAACGGGAACAAACGATCCAGTGCTTGTGTGACCCTCAATGGTTCAGGGATACAGCTAGCCGTGGGTTCACAACTCTTTGTGATTCAGGACATAATCCTTTATTCGGGCTTACCCTAGTTAGCCCCATTCTTTTCATCAACACCTTGATCAAGAATGTCAGAACTCATTTCTGATTGCATCCATCGGATCATGGTAAGAGCGTCTAGTAGCATCGCCCCATGATCCCCTAGGTATCACTGATAGTGCCTGCAAGAACCAGTAGATTATGATTAACGTACAGTACGGTCCCTTCATCTCATATATCCCGATCGAATCTGCAACCATTGGTTCATCGAGGGTTGCATATTAATTCGATAACTATGTGATAACTATAATAGTGGCATCGCGTGTACTATTTGAGAACTCCTTCTCTAATGTACATCTCATACTCTGGCCAGAGATTCCATGCACTATTATTTCATTAGATCACATAGGATATCCACACCCGTAGGTGAGCGGTGAATCCCCGACTACAATGCACTGGCTCCTATATGTGTCGCAACTGTACCCAACCTCGCCACCTGATGACTCTCCTGGAGCCGGTAAACGAGTCAAAGCACAGCCCTAGCATATAGAGCCTCAGTGTTGTCCCGGGTCGTAAGGACTAATGGTGTACAATCATAACCACGGACTTATCCTCTCGATGAATGATAACCACTTGGAAAGTCCGAGGGAGGGTTGTTCGGTATAATCATCATATGACTACCCATCTGTATGTTTGGACATCTCTATGCCCTTACCAAGAAACGCAGTACACAACATCACAGATGCTAGTCTCGAGCTCAAGCGACCTTTATCCATGTTTTAGGCGGCTGAATCGACTAGGAACGAATTTAGAATATGCAGTGTTTACAAATGAGTTTCAACATCGAATTACGATTCATTTGTATTAAAGCATAATCAAGGACTTTATCTATGCTGCTTGCATGGGTATACAGATAAAGTATAACGAAACCATTAAAAAGTAAATTATATTAAAATAAAGATTGTTTATTTCACTTGAGTCAATAAATTCCCTAGCCAACCGTTGGCTTGCAGGGCATCTACTCTTACAAAAATATCTTTATTTTAATAGTATTTTATGATTTTATTCGATTATGACATTATACTTTATCTGTATACCCATGCAAGTATTTGAATATACAATAGGTACCATGAGGTCTGCGTCGCAACGTAAGATCATGGAACTCATTAGGAAGTGTACCGTATATTTTAAACATGTTTTTAGTCGGCCGCCTAAAACAAGGATAAAGGTCGCTCGAGCTTGAGACTAGTATTTGTGGTGTAAACGTCGTGTTTCATTGGGGCATGTAGATGTCCATACACACATATGGGTGATCGATCATATGATGATGTACTGAACAACGCTCCCCCAGACTATCCAAGTGGTTCCCACTTATCGAGTGGAATAGTCCGTATTTATGGTTGTACACCATTAGTCATTTGACCCGAGACAATGTAGGAGCTATACGTACTAGCATGTACTTTGATCCGTTTACCGACTCCATAGAGGGTCATCAGGTAGCAAGGTTGGGTGTAGTTTCGACATACGTAGTAGCAAATGCATTGTATTCGGAGATTCACCGTTCGCCTACGAGTTAAGATATCCTGTAACGCCTCGAAAATTTTAAGGTGCACGTAAACCACAAACGCAAGTTATTAAATTCTTTGTGTATTTTAATTAAATGTTTTTATTGCATAAATTAATTATGTTGTGCATATTTACATGTTTAAAAATATATATTTTCTACATGGTTGCATTAAAATGTATTTTTAAAGGTTATTCGAGTTGCGATCGAAGAACGGAGACCGAGAACTGAAAAAATGTAAAATGTTTTTATTAAATAATTGTTTTTAATTATTTAAAATATGATTGTGGGTTTTTTTATTTTTGAAAATAAGGGGTTTTGAGGTGATTTTATACGCCGGGACGTAAATTTTATCAGTGTTGGTTTTTCAACAAAAATACAAATTTTTTGGCAACCCGGCTATTAAATTCACAAACTTATTGTTACCAAAACTATTTTAATATTTAGCCAAAATCGCTAACTAATCTAAATCACTAACTAATACTAATCTAATTCTAATAGAATAGAAAATACTAATATAATAGAAAACAACTGCCTTTCCTGTATACTTTCCCCGGTTCCGTTGCTATCGCAATCGATCGGATTAGATAGATATCCTTTCAACACAACATAGGTCATCGAAAGGATCTCGGAGACCCACCAAAGTACGAAAGCCAGGATCTTTCAGAAAACGGATTCATATTCGAAAGAGTGCATAACCACATGGATAAGAGAGAGTAGAAGCGCTTTCCTTCAGGCTGAGTGTGAACTTCTGATTTCATGTTTGAGGGATTGGATTTTTGTATAGTGGAAGTGCCATAAAGCGCGAACCAAGATAAATCTTAATTATGACTAATAGGCCTAATTGTTGGCTTAATATGCCTAAAGCCTTGTTAGTGTGTAATTAGTATATATTATATATGAAACCCTCCCCACACCATCACACGTGCACGTCACTTTTCTGAAATTGTGCAAACCGAAAACACTCACCAAAGTACACGGCACACACACAAAATTTTGAGGCAAAATTCGGTGGAAGCTTCAAGGAGATTTCAAGCCACGGTTCTTGCTCCGTTCTTCGCAATCGTCAATGGTTTTTCGTGCGTATAAAAAACAAAGGCACGCCTATTCTTTCTTTCAAAACATCATTACACCATATTATGTTTTTGTGCATGAAAACATGGAAAACAAGTGTCACCTGTTTGTATTTTCGTTTTTGTATGTATCATAAAGTTTCAAGCAAAGTTTTGATTCCCAAATTCATGTTTTTGTATGGTTTAAGGGCTGCCATGATATAGGTATTGATCAAGCATTGTTCTACATGAATTTAGACTCCTAAAATACCACCTAAACACCACACACGTATATGAAACAATTTGGAAGCAACATGTTGTCATGGGAAACAAGGAGTTTGGGTTTGTACTCCACGGCTGGGCTTAGTGTTGGTTTTTCTCCGGGGGCTAGCCAGGGTCGTTGGGGAGTCAAGGGAAGAGTCCTAGCCATTCTATGACTCGAGCTAAGGGGCTAGGGAGGAGTCCTTGACAGCAAGGACTCCTACCCGAGAACACTCAAGGGAGGCTGCGCAGGTTTCAGGAGCTTGTGCAGGGAGGAGGGGCTCGGCCAGGGGGCTGGGCTGGGTTAAGCTAGGTCTTTAGGGTCTAGAGTAGGTGGTCCAAGGTTGGGACAGGGGCTGTTATGGTTTGGTTCAGGCAGGGCACGAGTAGGAACAAGAAACGTGAGGGAAGCTCCTACCCAGCGAGGCTGCTGTTGTGTTCAGTAGGTGGCTGCTCGCGTCCAGGGGTTTGAGTCGGTCTGGGCTTGGTCTAGGCATGGTCCATGGAAGGTTAGGGTCATGAGGGGTCAGTTGTTAGACGGCTGGAAGAGTCCTAAGCAACTAGGAAACCCAATTCAACATGGACACTACAAACACACACACGCATGCACTTGGGGTCGAGTTCCAGAAGTGTTTTGGTCGGGTCAGGGCTGGTTTTACGGGCTGGGCTTGGTTAGTAGGGTCCCTAGGTTGGTTGGCTAGGTTTTGGCTCAAGGTGGCTCGGGCGTGGCTCAAGTAAATTAGGAGATGACTCGTTGTGTTCGATAAGGTGTCAATTTCGAATTTAATTAGACTAAAATTGAATTCATGGGTCCACGGGTCTGGCTCATGAGTTGGAAGGGTAGAATAAAGAGTTTTTGGATTTAATCGGGATTTAATGGTCGCACGAAACGGTAATTAACGAATTAATTGAAAGGCCTAGTTTTAAACTTTATAAAATTATGAAAAATTATGTTTAAGCTTAAATAATTATTATAAGTGTAAGTTGTTAATTTGGTAATTTTATATTAATGTTTGGTTTAATTCGGGATTAAAAAACATTAATACGTCACATTTAAAGATTAATTTAAAAGTTCTCGATTTATTCTAAATAAAAATATGAGAAAATTCATGTAAGCTTAAATAATTATTTGGGACATGTTAGAGTCAATGAAATTAAGAATAACTTTTCCACAACATTTAATTCTTGATGACAATTATTTTAATGAATTCAACTCGTTTATTGGCCAAGAATATTTAATTTATTTGTATTCCATTTCTCAAGTGATAAATATAAATGATCATATATGATTGATTTTGATATCCCCATCTAAAATCTAACACTCAACAATACATGTAAACGATTGTTCTTACCAGAACTTCGATGGGGTTATACACTTGATGAAATATATAAATTTCAACGATTTGTTTTTCATTATTTTAATCTAGATCATATCTTCGAGTGACAGATAACAATTATTTTATCAATCAATCTATGACCACTAAATTGAAAGCATTAGAAACAGAAGAACATCAAAAATCAAAGATGAATTCAATCGTATAAATCAAAAGTTATAAACATAGTTTTCAACCAAGGTAGGTCGTTTTTCTAGAATATAAAATCAGTTCATAGTAAAAAAAAATGAAAAAATTCACATTTTTCAATCTAGACGTTAGTTTAAGAATCGTAGAAGAAAAGAAATGAAGCCGAATTTGTTTCTCCCTCCCCGGATGCAGCATTATTCGTCTTCGTACCACGATTCTTTTGCTTCCAAATCCTCCCGCTCAGTCACCTCTCTCACTTTTTCTACGCTCTCATCTTCTTTTCACCCCAACAATGTATCGACACTTGATAGCTGCCTTGCCTCCTGCAAACAACAAAACCAACACTAAAAACGCATAACTCTGCCCCAATACTAACATAATCTAAGTCAAATCGTATCATAATCTAAGTGCAAAAATAGCACTGATCACAAAGAATGAAAGTCATCCTCTGATTCATTATGGCAAAACGAACACCAATCAGTCACGTTTTACCCTACGAAGTTGTAGTGCTCGCACTGTAGGAAGGCAGGATGATAGTACTGCCCGCGGCCAAATAAAATGCGGATTTTCGTTGGGAGTTTCATGGCCCAAACAGATTTCCAATCGATCCCCGAACTTGTTTGGCATGCCAAATGATTTCTCATAAGAGCTTTGCATCCATTCTTCACAGTATAAACACCCTTATTATCATCAAGCCACAGCCTAGTGTCCTCACAATCATATCGACTTAAAGGAATAGATAGTATTAGCCTTTGATCTCGCTCACTAAACAGATCCTTGACGATGTCAATATCCCAAGAACCATCCGTAGAGCTTCTCAATGAGTCCACAATAGCGTAATGTAATTCCGGAGGACACAATGTTTCTATATACGGGTTGGTGTGGTCTGGCAGCCACGGGGTATTCCAGATCTTAACATGCTGGCCAGTCCGATTTGCCGTCGAGCTCCTTGTCTAAGAAGTCCTTGAATGGCCATGATACTTTTCCAAACATAGCTGGGATCAGTAGCTATTGATGTATCAAGAAAGGTGCCTTGTGGGTAATACCGCGCTTGAAAAGCTCGGGATTCTAATGATGATGGAGTTTTCAAAAATTTCCATGCATGTTTGGTTAATAGAGCAATGATATGATCCGGGTAAAATGGATGAGCAGGGTCGGGTGCTCCACCGGGTCAAATCAAGAATTTATAGTGTTGTTTAGGAAAATGAGCAAGGTAGATGGCTTCGATCGTGACCTGCAAACAATGAAAGGAACTCGTGAATGGGCGCCGGAAGGGTGTCCGGCGTGACCACTCCGATGCTTAAGTCAGCAGGTTTTTCGAGAGGGAAACTTAAAGCAATATGTATGGATGCTTGAGAGTGAAGAAATTTCAGACCTGTAAAATGTCAACGATACCTGCTATTTGAAGAGAAGCTAGGGTTACCTTGATGCGCGTGCTCACCTACTACTTGTACCCTCGGACGTTGACGGCCTGTCGGGTCCCTTTCTACCCGATAGCTTCGTGGGTACTCCAAGAATAAGGGACGTTGACTGCATGTCCAGTCCCTTTCTTCTCCATATTTTCGGGGATACGTTCAGGCGAAAGACGTTGACTTCCCGCCCAGTCGCTTTCTTCCCTACAATCTATAAGATCCTCTAAGTAAGTTACTCGAGTATTGAGCCCTCGGCTTTAGCATGAAAGCCCGGTCCCTAATTGCCCGGGAGGTAAGTAAATACCCGGTCATGCATGAAGCGCGCAGTCGCGTGGGTAACAATCGCCCTCCCGGTTTCTATATGGGCTACTCAATGAAACTTCCCGGGTCCTCCATGACCCGGGCCCTTATAGGGGTATCACCACCCATCCCTAAAATAGTCGGGCTAGAGTCTCACTCGCTGTCCCGATTGGTGTGAAATAATTCACGGTGTATAATAGCATCGGAGCCTTTAAATATCCCGTAGAAGAGATGTCACGCCTGGATGATTTGTCTCCTGGACCCGAATGAATTGTTATCCAGCCTCCCTGGATATTGCATTCGTTATAATGAGATGCACCCACAATTAATTCCTACTAGAAAACGCTCCACATCTCGAGAGATGGATAAGTTTGACACCTCGACAGCTGTGCACGTCTTTTCACCTCCCGGCACAATTTCCAAAACTTATCTCAACCGTTCAGGCATCTTGAAGATCAACGGTCATTATTAATTTGTTCTTATTATAAATAGTGCCTTACCGATCCGCCATCATACCAGCAAAGTGTTGTTAGGAGGATACAATGGCAGGTGCTAGCAATCCCAGCGTCCCTGATCTGGCGGAAGAGTTCATGAATGCATCTACGGAGAGGCATAAGACGGAAATAGAGGAGGAGGTCTTTCACAAGATTCTTGCCTTCTGGGAGGCACTGCAGGAGTTACAGCTTCTCTACTACTGCGGTGAGGCTAATACTCCTCGGCTTCTGGCGAAATTGGAGAAGTATCGGGAGTATCTAAATATTTCCGAGTTGGGGGATCCTTTTGAAGAGGACCGCATGTACGAACTGATGCTTCGAAAAGAGAGGAACACTCTCAACGATATCACTGACACCAAGGGCTATGAAGGAAGGGCTACACGAGAAGTGAGACGTTGGATGTTCCTGTGGAAAGCCTTCGTAGAGGAGGCATATTTCGATGTAATCCAAAGTAATTTCGTTAAATAAAAATATTATCCGAGTTTACTGTCTTTGCACCACTTTATCTGATGCATATCCCACGGGCTGCATAACTCGACTGACAAGATTAACTAATAATAAGTAACGAACGGAGACGTGAGGATTTCGTATTTAAAACAAAAAGGGCGCCCGAGCTCCGCATCTCTCGGGTTTGCAATAATATGCCGGGACCTCGAATCTCCCGGTCTGAAGATAAAATGCCGGGGCCTTAAACCTCCCGGACTCAATACAAATATTTTCCCGCTTACCCGGATGTCCCGATTGTTATGATTACAGGTGTAAGCCTTAACTCCTTCCTGGAGACGCTTCGTATTTCGGGAAAGAAATAAGTCTAATGCCTCGATAATCACGTGTGTCCTTTCCTCTTCTGATGATTAATACTTTAGTACCTCGATATTCGTAACAGTCTCTTCGCCTACCTCGATAATAAATGCTATGTGCCTATAAATACAGGAAGGCAATGGAAGGTAAGAGATAACATCTTCGACATGGCAAGTTCGAGCGAATATACGGTCTGCAGTGGCATCTACGTTCCAGCGCCCAATACCCTACCTCCTCATATGGAGGATCTGAAGAGGACCATTGAGGAGTTGGTCCTGTCGAAGGTGATGTCCACTTGGCATAAGATTCAAGATCTTAATGCCACGCTCCGAGAGGGTTTGGCCTTCACTCGAGCACAAAGAGCGGTGGCGAGGAGGTATAAACGGGAGCTCGAAGTCAACCATGTTGCCGAGCTAGCTACTGATGAAGTCCTGCTTCATGCGATGCTGCTGAAGGAAGGGCGTCAACTGGAAAAGATTTCCTCCTCTGAGTCCTTTAACATCGCCCAGTCTCCTGAACTAACCCACTGGATCCATGAGTGGCAGCATGTTGTAGGTGTACTAATAATTGGTGCTAGGCATGAGCGATTTCTTTATGAATAAAATCTGTTTACTTGTTTCATTCTCTTCTTCGCATGTTAATCCATAATAAATCGAGTATAATTCGTAGATACGCGATTGAATCACCCAGAACAAAAATCTCACCTACTTTAAACAAAGCATTAGAGCTTCGTTTGGAATAAAATTCCGGGGCCTCGAATTTCCCGGACTGAAAATAACGTGCCGGGGTCTGAAACCTCCCGAACTTAGAATAATATGCCGGGGCCTCAAACCTCCCGGACTTAGAATAATATGCCGGGGCCTCAAACCTCCCGGACTTAGAATAATATGCCGGGGCCTCAAAACCTCCCGGACTATTCACGTGGTATCCGGATGATATACAACTCATCATTAAAACTTTCACCGAATGAGAGCGTTCCGTATTCCTAGATGTATCAGTCGGGCGTCTTGGTAACCGTCAATGCCCCCTTCACCTTCTTAGCACAATTTTCAAGGAATATCCTGACCGCCCACGTGTTTAGATTCGATGGCTTCGATTAACTTTTTCCTTTGACTCATAGAGGGGACGATTCCGCTGGCTGGGACCCTTGTATTTCCTCCACATTTAAAAACGTTCACCTATAAATAAGGGGGGATAGATGCAAAGTGACCCTCAATTCAAAATGTCGAATTCAAGCGGTTCCAGTGCCTGCAGCAGTACACATGTCCTGGTGACCCCGGAGATGCGTGCTCATGTGGAGGAACTGAAGAGGGAAATCGAGGAACATATATGGGCGAAGGTCATGGCCGTGCGGGACAAGGCTCATGACTTGGATTATACCTACCGCAATCGCTTGGCCACTACTCGAGCGCAAAGAGCCAGAGCGAGGAAGTATATCCGAGAATTCGTAGTAGACCCGGTGACCGATCTGGTTGACGATGAAGTTCTGCTGCACATGATGCTGTGGAAAGAGTGGCATGCCCTGGACAAGATAATGAAGAATGAATCCTTCATTGACCTCCGCATTCACGAATTAACTAATTGGATAACGGAGTGGCAGGATTCTGTATCTAACATAATGGATCCCATAACTTTTCGCCGCTATTTTATGTAATGGAAATTTTATCGACTCCTATTGCTTTATTCTTCTGCAAATAAATCTTGTGCCAATTTATGCGGACCGAATCAATAGACTTACAGTTATTTGTAATAACCCGATCCCCCTGAACTTAAAATATAATCCCGGGCTATGAAACAAACTTGCCGGGTTCTCCCGAACCTCCCGGCCTATCCATACGTCATTACAATGACACGTGTTCATCTATCCCAACGGCTAGTAATGTTTCGTATTCCGAGGAGATAAAACATCATGACATCTCGATCTGTGTAATTGTCTTTTCGTTCTGCCCGTCGCGACTTTCGAGGCGCATCGAAACCGCACACGTGTTCACTCAATCGACGGTCCCGACCATTCCCCAATCTCCTATATATAGCGACCCTAGGTTTCTCGAAAAGTACTCTCAAATCACCATTGTCGGCGAAGCCCTTGCCAATTCTTCTCTTGCAGTTTCCGGCGCTTGAAGCCTCCCTATTCCGACGATCTTCTGCCACTTCCGCCCTAAATACTCGTAAGTTTTCTCTTTTCCTTATGTCTAATTCTACTTCTTCTACTTCCGGGGCCAATGCCCGAGGTTCGTCAGGGTATGAATCCGTCGCCCTTCGTTCTGATTCGTCTCCTTCTCCTACTTCTCGTCGCCCTTCTACCCAGACTGTCCGAAAACCTATAAGCTTAAAACCCCAATCTTCTTCGAGACCTTCTAAACCTTCTTCTTCGGGCATATCCCGGATCCCCAAAAAGGATAAGGGTAAGGGTAAAGCCCGGGCTTCCGACCACCCTTTAACCGAGGTCCCCGAGATTCCCTGGTTCTCATCTCTGAAAAGCTCCTTGCGACCCGGAGCAGAGAAAGAACTTCGAACCTTAGGGGTCATTCCCTCTTATTATCCTATTCTCATACCTGGATCTTCTGACCGGGCAGATCAACCCCCTCGGGTTATATAACCTTTTTTCGGGACCAGCTTCGCAATGGTCTCCGATTTCCCATTGCCCCGTTCTACATCGAGGTTGCCAATTCTTTGGTGTACCTATTAATCAATTTCATCCCAATTCTTTCCGGATCATGGCTTCGGTTTTTGTTCTCTTCCGTACGCATGATCTGGTAATAAATTCCAAAGTTCTGCATTATTTCTTTATTTGTAGATTAGGAGATAATGCCTTTTCCCTTTCTGCCCGGCTTAATGCCCGCTTCTTGATGACATCCCTTCCTCTCAAAAGGGGTGGAAAGGAAGATATTTTTTCATTCGTCTCCCGGGTTCTCTCGATTGTACAACCGAGTTCCTCTCTTCTCTTCCCCCTCAGCCAGAACTTCCTCAGGCGTACAAATCTGAAGAGTTTTACATCTGAAGCCTCGCCCTGGTAGAGGGTAGAAAGTTTTCTTCCTCCGTCCTTATTGCCCAAGAACAACTGGTTACTTATCATTTAAGTGCCCGGGTTGAGGACCCGATTGACCAAGTGATTGATGAAGTTGCTGGCTCGGGCCTTCAACCCGGTAACTTCCCTTTATATGTTATGCGATTCTTCCCTGGCTTTGTATTTGCATTTGGATTTTACCCTTTCCTGCTCTTTATGCAGATTTAATGGAAGAGGCTTTTGCCAAAAGATGGGCAGCAGAGAAGGCGGCCAAAGAAAGGAAGATGGCGGCTCGGAAGGCTGCAGCAGAAAAAAGGGCTGAGGAGGTGCAGCTCGGACAAAGAAGGTGTCCCGGGCAGAAGTTGAACAGAAGAGAGCGGCGCCCGCCTCTCGGGAAGAAGAAGAGGACCTCCTGCCCCTCCGCCAGAGACAGAAAAGAGTTGCGACCACCCCGGTTGTGACTCTTTGCGAAGATGAGCAAGTGGGAGACCAGGCTTTCTCCCAAACGAATCAAGCGTTTTCTCTTCCGCCTACTAATCAGGCGCCCCTCCATAAGCCCTCCCAGGAGTCCTCCCAGGAGCTTCTTCCAGAATCTTTCCAAGGGCCCTTGCCAGGGCCCCTCCTCCCTTCGCAGCCCAGCGGGTCTGTCTTCTTTGCTGAAGGAGCCTCCCGGGTCGGGGCGGACTTCCTTAAGCAAATGCTCCTTCCTACTGATCAAGCTTCCTGAAGAGCATGCCGCCAACCCCTCGATGCCTGGATGGTTTGAACAAGCTTCTGGCTGTAAGCTTCTTTCTTCCCCTCTCTTCTCTCTTTTTTTTTTTATTTTTTTTACCTTGCCAACCCTGCCTTCTCTTTGAAAAATAGAGTGCACATATGTTAATGTCAGCCTATGAAGAGGTGTCCTCCTTAGCCAACCACCAGGCTCCCCAAACTACGGGTCTTTCAAGAGACGCACGAGCTTATTCAAGCGGAGCTTGCTCAATTGAAGGGATTCCATTCAGAGACAGTGGCAACCCTTCAAGGCTCTGTGGAGTCTGCTCAGGCGGAGCTGGCCAAAGCCCGGGAGGAATTAAATGAAAGTCATATCAGGGAGGAAACTCTTCAAAGGCATCAATCGATTCTTGATCGCAAGAACGCCTCCCTGATAGATGCCATAGAAGAACAAATGTCCCGGGCTGAAAGAGCCGAGAAGGCTCTAGCCGAGTCTGAGCGCCAAAAAGAGCAACTGCGGACTTCCTTCCTGGAATCCTCGGAATTCAAGGCGGCCGTGAGGATTGAGCTTATCCTTTCTTTA
Source organism: Primulina eburnea (assembly GCF_022965805.1). Lineage (NCBI taxonomy): Eukaryota > Viridiplantae > Streptophyta > Magnoliopsida > Lamiales > Gesneriaceae > Primulina > Primulina eburnea. The sequence goes on from NC_133116.1 coordinate 13,408,831, forward strand.
AGACCGGCTTCAAAAGATGCCTTCAACAATTCCAGGAAGCCGAGCTTATCCCCAAGGATAGAGCCAACTTTCCAGACTTCGGGCTAGCCATTGCAATCCCTTGCAGGAGCCAGGGTGGGAGACAATGAAGGTACATCCGAAGAGGAGGAAGGGGAGGAAGAAGAAAAACCTGGAGAGGGGGAAGCAGAGCAAATAGAGAAGCCAACAGAGGAGGAGAAAAAGCCAGAAACCAGCCCTGTAGATATAGAATAGGCTTGTAATATTTTTATTTTTAAGTTCATTCTCTGTCTTTGGGCTTCGTAGTAATGCGATTTTTTCTTTCCTTTTATCCTTCTTCGCAATATTTATAAAAATTCAGCATTCGATCCTTATATGATCAGGATATTCTTGTTCTAGCAAATCTCACAATTTACAAGTGTTGAGAACTAACCCAAGATACCAAATTATGTGAACGGGTGTTAGCCTTCCACACTTTAAAATGGATATCTGTGATGTAAATGCTTGAAACGAACGGACGCTTAACAGGATGTAGTGCCCCTGGGTTTATGAAGAGCTAAGGTGCGGAACCTTAGGCCGGGGAACCGGTCCCGGGACTTTGGGAATGTCGAGGTACGGAGCCCCGAGCCAGGGAGTAGTACCCTGGGCTTATGTAACACTAAGGTGCGGAACCTTAGGCCAGGGAACAGGTCCCGGGACTTTGGAATGGTCGAGGTACGGAGCCCCGAGCCAGGGAGTAGTACCCTGGGCGTATGTAACACTAAGGTGCGGAACCTTAGGCCGGGGAACAGGTCCCGGGACTTTGGAATGGTCGAGGTACGGAGCCCCGAGCCAGGGAGTAGTACCCTGGGCTTATGTAACACTAAGGTGCGGAACCTTAGGCCGGGGAACAAGTCCCGGGACTTTGGAATGGTCGAGGTACGGAGCTCCGAGCCAGGGAGTAGAACCCTGGGCTTATGTAAGACTCAGGTGCGGAACCTTAGGCCGGGGAACAGGTCCGGGACTTTGTAATGGTCGAGGTACGGAGCCCCGAGCCAGGGAGTAGTACCCTGGGCTTATGTAACACTAAGGTGCGGAACCTTAGGCCGGGGAACAGGTCCCGGGACTTTGGAATGGTCGAGGTACGGAGCCCCGAGCCAGGGAGTAGTACCCTGGGCTTATGTAACACTAAGGTACGGAACCTTAGGCCGGGGAACAGGTCCCGGGACTTTGGAATGGTCGAGGTACGGAGCCCCGAGCCAGGGAGTAGAACCCTGGGCTTATGTCTCCTCAGTTTTACGCAATATCACTTATAGTAGGCAAAAGTATGAGGAAAACGATCCTTTATTATTCTTCAAAGTGAAAATTACAGCTGTACATTGGCTAAGCATAATATTTCTTCAAATGAAGTACATTCCAAGGTCTCTTAAGAAGTTTACCCTGAGCATCTTCTAGGTAAAAGGATCCTGAACTGACTCTCTTAATGATTTTGTAAGGCCCCTCCCATCGAGCTTCGAGCTTGCCCACGTCCCCAGCTGGATTAACCTTCTTCATCACCAACCCCTATCTGCAAGTCTCGAACTCGGACTTTTTGTTGTAGGATTTCATGACCCGGTTTCGATATGCCTCCATCCGGATCATGGCTTGGTCCCTCTTTTCTTCTAATAGATCCAGTTCCAATTCACGGCTACCCTCATTGTTGCTCGGGTAAGATTCTACTCGGGCAGATGTTTGACCGATCTCAACAGGAAGGATGACCTCAGATCCATACACCAAGCTGAACGGAGTTTCTTGAGTAGGTGCCCGAGGAGTAGTCCTGTATGCCCATAGTACACTGGGTAATTCTTCTACCCAGTCCTTCCCTTTGCCTTGCAGTCTGGTCTTTAAAGCCTGCACAATGATTCTGTTTACAAACTTCTGTGCCCATTGGGCTGAGGGTACGCAACAGAAGTGAAGGACTGGGTGATCTTCATTTCCTGGCACCAAGACGTTATTTCTTTTCCTTGAAACTGTCTCCCATTATCCGAGATCAATCGCCGGGGT